>NC_056742.1:333569718-333869718 GCF_019279795.1 Protopterus annectens
AGGATGAAGCTATGAGGTAACAGGAAAAGAGGAAGGCCTAAGATAAGGTTTGTGGATGTGGTGAGAGAGGACATGCAGGTGGTTGGTGTGACAGAGCAAGATGCAGAGGACAGGAAGAAATGGAAACAGTTGATCTGCTGTGGCGACCCCTGACGTCAGCAGCCAAAAGAAGAAGAAGACAATGAGCTGTGGAGAAAGGCTCAATAACCACACATAAAAACATTTTGCAGTAGCTGATAGGTAATTACATAAGATAGGAAAAAAGCTCCACAACAGATACAATGCTTTACAATAGACTGAGATGTACAGTGTATATAGAAGAGGATTAAGAGCCCCCACAACAGATCAAAATGCATTTACAGAATATTGCTAGGAGAAACTGTGATCTAGAATGCAATACACAATGCAAGTAACAAGACACGTTGAAGAAATGTGTAACATATGCTGAGTAAAGTAATATACAGTTGTTCAAAATATTGACTATATTTGTAGTGATATGTGGGGTGAGAAATAATGGACTATTCTCCTGTCAAAACAGACAGAGTACTACAATGAGATGAGGAGGACTGATGTGCAGAAGGGAAAACTAAGGATACAGAGAGGGAGAGAAAGAGAGTTGATTAGTATTAGTGAGATGAAAATGTTATGGAATGACACTACAGAGGAAATACATAGTATGTTTGTCTACTAGGGTGAGGAGGTAGAAGAAAATCCATTAGTAGTATGGTAAAGTGAGGGCTGCCTTTGATGTTATGTCATTGCTACCTGCTACGATATGGAAGTGTTAGTGATTCAGACCGAGAAAAGCACAAGTTATAATAAGTAAGTAGTCATGTATCTGATTTGAGGGTTGTGCAGGTGTCAGATATTTTTTCAGATTGGTCTTGAAATTGGAAAGGTTGCTAGAATGTTTAAGGGCGAAGAAGATAGAGTTCCAGGAGTGGGCTACATAGTTGGAATAAAAATATGTTCCAGCTGACAGGTGTGGTTTGTAGGTAGTGAGGAGCATTTTATTTTCAGATAGAAGTGGCCTAGTAAGGATGTACGTATTCAGTAAGTCAGGTAGGACTTTGCTTTATTCTGATTTATATATTCATTTGTGGATTAGGAGTGGTTGTGTGTAAGTGAGTTAATTTGCTAATTCAAGTCAATCAATATGTGTATATATTTCATATATATATATATATATATATATATATATATATATATATATATATATATGGTTTCACTTCATATACTTGAAATGCTGAAATCTCGAATTTCAACATTTCGAGTTCATGAAGCCGAAACTTCAGAATAGCGAAAGTGCATCAGCACGAATGTGAATATGTTGAATCCGTGCTTATGCAGTGATGCGACATTATGGAAAGTGTTTGGACTTTCAGATGAGTGAGTGTATGTGAGCGTTTTTGTAACTTATGTGTATGTGTCTGTGCGTGTGTGTGTGTGTGTGTGTGTGTGTGTGTGTGTGTGTGTGTGTGTGTGTGTGTGTGTGTGTGTGTGTGCGCGCGCGAGGGACTGTAGAATATATGTGTTTGAGGTTTTTTTTTTGTCTGTGTGATCTCAGAGTTAGTATATATAAGTGGGGGTTGCAGGTGTAGGTTTGTCTGTGTGTGGTCTTTTGTTGTGTTTTTGTTTTTTGTGGTGTAGGTGTTGTGGTTTGTGTATGGTGTAGTGTATGTGTGTTCGGGTTTGTGATTTCGGCTTTCTAGGGTTTCGGTGTTGTGATGGCTTTGGCTCCATGCACTCGAAATACTGAAATTTGTGGTTTCACTTCATAATCTCGAAATGCTGAAATCTGGAATCTCAGCATTTTGAAACTATGAAGTCGAACCATTCAAAATCCCGAATCCCACAATCACGAATCACACAATCACGAACATACACACAGCATACGCCACATAACACACACACCATTCCACCCACAGCACACAAACCACACAACCCTACACTACATATAAGCAGGGGGGCAAGCCACCCTGCACACCCAATGTGGGGGACTGCACCCCCACACCCCCCTACTTATATATACCAACTCCGAGATCGCACATAATGAAAAAAAAACCTCAAACCACAGGATTCTACACTCGCTCGCACACAAATGCACATGACACATACATAAACACCAACAGATCCAACACTCACACTCATACTTACACCTCCCTACACTTACCCACACATACAATGTACAAAAACACACACAAACACTCCCTCACCTTCAATTTCAGACACCATACCAGCCAAACAATTCACAAAATGTACTGGAAATGTATAAGCATGGATTTGAGATATTCAAATTTGCTCTTATGCACTTTCAGCATTCTGCATTTTCAGCTTCATGGTCTCGGAATGCTGAAATTCGAGATTTCAGCATTTCGAGATTATGAAGTGAAACCACATATATGTGTGTGTGTGTGTGTGTGTGTGTGTGTGTGTGTGTGTGTGTGTGTGTGTGTGTGTGTGTGTGTATATATATATATATATATATATATATATATATATATATATATATAGATAGATATATATATATATATATATATACAGTGAAATGAAAGGCTTTTTTGTAGTGGAACTGGGCAAGCAAAAAAGTAGATTCACCAATTTTCTTTTGTAACACTAGAGGGGAAACCTTTTTTTTCCTTGCCAATACTTGAAAGTAAGAGTATATTTAGATACGTTTGAGAAAGTAGGAAAGGAGGGAAAGAACTGATCACACTAAAGAAAGATGGGAGGGAGATCACATAAAACTAGGAGCAAACAGATGTACTGACTGAATACTTTGCTTCAGTCTTTACAAAGTTATGCAAGGGGGTGGAGCCATACTGAGAGTAGGGTTACCACCTGTCCCACTTTGCGAGGGACAGTCCCTCTTTGGGCAGTTGTGTCCTGCAAAAATGCTGTAAGAATGGCAACTGTCCTGAAATATTTGGGCAAAATTATTTCCTATATTTTATGTAATAGTCGCATAAAACAGTTATTCTGTATCTGAAACACCTAAATGTTATAAGAAACAGAATAAGCAACTAAAATGCTACAAGAATAAGCTTTTATTTAGGCAAAAAAGTGAAGTTCTGTCCCTTGTACTGGCCATGGGTATGTTTTGCCCTGCAAAATCTGATGTTTGTATCACAACTGTCCCACTTTGGCCATCTGAAAAGGTGGGAACCCTAACTGAGAGGAATGTAGGACAGAAAAAAGGAGAAATGTAGGCAGACACCAGAATACATAGGGAGGAGTTTCAGAGGAAAATGGCTGCCCTTAGGGAGGATACATTAGAGGGAGCAGATCAGTTGTCTCATAGAGTCTTAGGAAATCTGGTCATTGTGTTGCAGAAACCCTGATAGAGATCTTCAACAAACACTAATAGAGAAGAGACAGATTACTGGAAGACAGTGACTCTGGTGGAAGGGGGAGAACACAAAAAAAGTCTGGGGACTATAGTCTTGTGAACTTAAGACTCACAGGAACAATCATGGTAAAAATCCTGAGCAGAAAACTTGCAGCATTTCTTGTGGACAACAATCTCCAAAACAGCAACCAACATGAGTCTACAGCCAGAATGAGAATCATCCAGTCCTGATTCAGTTTTATGAACAGATTAATGGTTAATTGGACAGGGATAGCACTAGGTGTAGTCTTCTGTTCTTCAGCTAGGCCTTTGACTCAGTTCCACACAGAAGGCTGATAGGCAAACAAGATGGGCTATAGATAGGACCAAAACTGAGGAATTTGATAAATGCATGATTAAATTGTCAGAAATTAGGAGAATGACTAGTGGTTTACTACAGGGGGTCTTCCAGGGTCCACATCTCTTTTTTTAATTTCTCCAAATCTTTTGTGTTTCTAATACCATGACAGAATGGACCCCATTCCTAAGTCAAAATATGATTAAAGTTCATGAAATTAGTATTGTTTCAATTTTTGATGTCAGCCAAAAGTGCTCTTCGCAGCACCTGCAATGTGCCCAATAATGACTCCTTCTGCAATTCCTACAAAGTTACATGTATTGTTAGCATATCTAAATACGATTGTAGATTCTGTTTTTATAAAACCCATTGCTTCTACTGCTATTAGAACTGTCTGGCTATCTTTCTTCCACATTGCTCTCATTTCTGCCTGGAAATCCTAATATTTTATGACTTTGTGTCTCTCTGTATGCAAGACACTGTAGTCACTTGGTGTGGCAATTTCAATGATCAATGCTACTTTTGTATTCTTTTCTTTGACCACTATATCTGTTTTTCTCTCATCTGTCTTTTGAACTGTTGTTAATGGGTGATCTCATGTGATATAGACTTCATCATTTTCTGTGATGCTTTGTGGCTTATGTTTCCAGCATTTTTCAGCCATTTCAGTACCATAAAGTTTGCACAATCCCCAGTGCAGCAGCCTTTCCACATTATTATGCCTTTCAGAATACAGTCCTTCTGCCATTAGTACATCACAACCAGCAATAAGGTATGCAATTGCTTCCAATTCTATTTTACAAAACTTACATTTGTCTGTTTTCCTACATGTTCAATGGACTGTAAACTGTGTACGTAGCCCACTATCTTGGGCCTCCAATATTAACCTTTCATCTCTTTGTTTGAATTCCCGTCTCCTTAACCATTCCTGCATTCAGTCCTGATCAACATGAGGTTCTTCCAGAAGTTTTCTATACTTGCAACTATATTTATGCATTTTCCACATTTCTTGCATTCTCATCTGGTCCTTCACCTTATATTCTTTCTTTTTTTTTTGTCACATTCAGTGGTGTCTGATTTTTATCTACTTCTGGTCTGATTTACATTCCGGCTTGATGCTTATATGCTTCTGCTAGACTAAGCAGGGAAGTCGTCTTAGATTTATTCTCCTCATGTTTCAAAACTTTCACTACATTTGGGTCTTGTGAGGTCAGTAGATATGTGTGCAGTCCCACGATTCAGATCTATACATGTAATCAATTTCAAGGAGGCCCATACCTCCTTCAGAACTGGGAATATATAATCTTGGTATGCAGCAATTTTTGTAAATCATTTGGTGAGCATGAAGCATTCTTCTTGTTTTCCTGTCTAATCTGTCCAACACGTTTTGGGGCCAGTCAATAAGTCCAAAACTGTAAGCTAGGACAGGAAGAGCAAATTGGTTTATAGCTTGAATTTTGTTCCTAGATGTCAATGCTGTTTTCAGGATTAATTTAAGTTTTTTAAAGTATTCCTTAATAGGTTTTATTCATCAGTTCCCAAATATTTCTAAGCTCCTTGCTCAAGTTCTTTTCTGTCACATTCTTGTCCCAAACTGATGTTGTCTTGGTGCTGCAGTTTTCCTGCTTTAAACGTTGCTTTTGCATATTTATCAAGACCAAATGACATATCACCCGAAAAAGCTTTGGCAACTTGCAGTTGTGCTTTCAGTTCTCCATCTGATGAGCTATACAGTTTCAAATCATCGATAAAGAGAAGATGAGAAGTCTTTATACTTTGTTGTTTTCTAGGAGCCAAATTATAACTATGGCCTAAGCTGTTAAGTGGGCAGGTTAATGGGTTAAGGGTAAAACAGAATAACAGCAGTGACAGAGAGTCACCCTGGAATATCCCCCATTGAAATTTTATCCCTGGAATAATAATTTATCCTTCATCATGGCTTAATTGCAAAGTGGTCTGCCACTGTAATGTAGTAGAGCAGTGTATGGTGTATCTTCTAAATGTTTAAGCACTCTTCTATCCATGAATGTGGGATACTGTCAAATGTTTTTTTGTAGTCAATCCATGCCATACTTAGATTCTTCCACTTTTTGCAGTTCTCTATGACTTTATTTAACAACAAATGATCCTTTGCTCCCTATGACTTTCTTTTATTGCCCTTTTGTTCTATTGCCATAATAGAGTTTTCTTCTAAATGACTATAAACTCTGTCAGCATCAATTCCAGTGTATAGTTTATACATCATCGGAAGGTAAGTTATTGGTTTATAACTTTTAGAGTAGCTTGCAGGTTCACTCTTATGTAGGAGCATTGTTTTTCCTGTTGTTAGCCAGGTTGGTGTCTGTTCAGGGTGGACATATAAATAGTTCTTACTTGTGCCTAAATCTTCATGCAAAGATGTTAATATTTTTAACCAGAAATTAGGGACTGCATCTGGGCCTGGGGTTTTCCAATTAGAGGCTTTGCTTAACTTTGTTTCAATCTCTCTAGCTGTTAATTCATCCCATTTCATATCTGCACCTTTAAACTTCTTATTCTTTCTTTTACTTCTTCTATACATTTAGCATCTTTGTTATGCTCCACAGGATCTTCATAAATACTTCTCCAAAATATATCTATTTCTTCCTTTTTGGTGGTCTTTCAATTCCTTTTACCTTGTTTCAAGTTCACTATAAAACTTTTTTGGGTCATCTATAAATTGCTTATTTGTACTTTTCCTTTATATTTATCTGCGTATCTAAGTTTTACC
Source organism: Protopterus annectens (assembly GCF_019279795.1). NCBI lineage: Eukaryota > Metazoa > Chordata > Ceratodontiformes > Protopteridae > Protopterus > Protopterus annectens. The sequence goes on from NC_056742.1 coordinate 333,576,154, forward strand.
GCCTGTGCTGAAACTTGTTATTTGCAATAGCCAATAGTGCATGATAGATCCTGGTCTTTTCTAATATTGCACATTGCTTTTATCACGTCTATCTTTCTAAATATATTTGTTGATCTGTTGCCTCTTCTATACTCTTCTAACAGTGACACTTCTTGTCTTAATTGCTTTATAGTTTTCTCTGTTCGATACTTCCATGATGGTATTCAATTTCTCCCCTTCCTTTCCCTCACTACCCAGTGTTCTTGTGGTAGAACTTTATCAGTTATTAATTTAGCTGCAAAGTAATATATCCTGTTTACTTCTGTTACATTGCATGGATCTCTATGAACAGTCCTAATTACTGTGTTCATTTGTTTTATCAAACTTCTGACTTTTGGGGTTTTATTAACCTTTTGCAGTCTATTTAATTCATTGACCTTAATATGTCTATCAAACTCTATTAAATCAAGCAACTCTTTTCTTAGATCATTTGTTTCTAAACTGTTTTCCATTTCTTGCAGGCATTCCATAGAACGTTCTATATCATCATCCTGTGGCACATTCTCTTCAATTTCATCCTGTGCCATTCGTTGCTCTGTCATATGGGAACTCACTGGCCTATCACTCCTCAACATTGAACGCATCAAGAGTTTAGACAGTTTCCTGTTCCTTCCCTTGCCGTCCAGCTTCAAGTGAATGTTTATACTGGTTTCCTGTGGAAGGCTCCAAAATATCTTTATATGGCACCTGACCAATTGCTTGCCATTCCACTTTTTCCCCTTAATTTGGATGTACATTGCTCTATCCTGTTGTGGTGCTTTCTGAATTAGATTTTCTGCACTGAATCCTTCACTTTGCAGGTACTCCATAACCTCAGTTTCTATTTGTTTAACTTCTCCATTACTAATCTCCTTTTCTGCTTTTCCTCTTTGTCTTCTTATTTTTTGTATTGTAAAGTTTTCCATGTCCGGATTCCTTTGTCTGTATTTCTCTTCAAATATCTTTGGTGCTGCTCTTTTTGTATTAATTAGTTTTGTTTTCTCCTTTGCTTAGATATTACACCATATTAAATCTCTTTTTCTTTCCCATGTCTATATTTCTTCTACAGATGTCTCTTGATCTTCCTGTTTCTCCTTACTTTGGGGACTCGTTCCATCATGCTGTGATGTAACCTGTGTTAGACCTTATACACCTAATACTTTGCTTCACAGGCACTTCATAACTTCAACTTCTATTTTTTTAACTTCTACTTTACTTATCTTCTTTTCTACATACTCTTTGTGATATTATTTTTTTATTGTGAAATTTTTTGTATTTGGATGCCTTTGCCTGTATTTCACTCTGAATATCTTTGGGACTGCCTTCTTTATATTGATTAATTTGGCTCTTGCCTTTGCACAAATATTGCACCACATCAAATATCTCTTTCTTCCCCATGACCATGCTTCTTTTTTATACTTTTCAAAAATCTCTAGGTTTTGTTGTTTATATTTTTGCACTTCCTCAGATGCTTCTTTTTCCAAACAGATCAAAGTTTCTTGGTCTATATACTGTTTTCACAAATCTGTTGTATTAATGAATACAATTTTTTATTTGAAGCTCCTAACAGTTTTTCTTGTGGAAGTATTTTTCTTTCCTCTGATTTCTCTCTTAGTCTTTATGTATACCTTCTGTCTGGAAATTCTTGGCTTTTTGCATAATAATAACAATACATAATTTCTTTCTTATCCTCAGTAGTTCACTCTATCATCATTATGGCTCTTCTTTGGCCTATCAGGTTTTTGTAATTTTTGTGGACTGTTACTTCCTTCTACAACAGGAGGGGCTATCCTCCCCCTGGACCTGGTATGGCCCCATTGTAGGAATGTTTCCTTATTTTGAGGATTCTACACTGCCATTTTTTCCAGTCCTGGCACCAGTGCGCCTACCAGGATTGGGCACCTTTTTAACCCTGGGTCTTGTGCACCCAGCTATCTTTTTTAATTTTTGACCTACTTCTGTCCATGATATATGCTATATAAATACAGTCTACATATCAGTGTCATCTTGGTGAGATTTTATGAAAAGACAGGGTCAACCTCATGAAGGTACTCAAAAAGACTTGAGGATGAATTCAGTTTCCGCAATACTACTCTCCTTTCCTTGCTGACTTATCATCTCTCCATTCAGACCTTCTCATCAGTGTGTTTGTCTCACATATATCTTAGGGCAGTGGCTCCCAAACTTTTTCGATTCTCAGCTCCCTTGTTGAATCCAGGTTTTCCCAAGGTGCCCCCTCCCCCCATCAAATTCTAACAAGTATACTTTGCAAAATAATATATATTTTTTTAATTAAAAGGGTTAGTTAGGTAAAAATAAATAACACACATATTTAAGATGGCAAAACCCGTGGTGGTGGTGCTGCAATAGCGTTGTCGCCTCATAGTAAGACGCTGTCTGGTTCAATTCTCAGCTAGAGCGTCTTCTGGATGGAGACATGCGTGAATGGGCGTACCTTCGTTGAAGGTTGTGCATCAGACCTGGCAAGCCGGTACGTAAAAATCAACTGCCAATCATTAGTGGACCGGAGTTCCGCTGTGGCGACCCCTAACCGGGAAAAGCCGAAAGACACAAATTTAAGATCGCAAAAAATGTAATTGTAATTGGACAAATTAATAACACAGGTATTTAAGATCACAAAAACATACATTTCAATTCAACTGTCCAGAATTTCATAAAATACCCAGATTTTTGTATTTGGTCTACTTCAGATCAAATTTATAGTATTCTGGGGGTGGGTTTGTCATAATGACTTCATAGACACAGGGTACAGGGTTGATTATGACCTTCAGGTTATTAATCTTCTGAGCAGATCATTAACAATCAAGGGTACTTTTCTGTTATCAGGGCAACAGTTTGGTCTGCCAATGCTGCTGCAGATGTGACACTGAGGTGGGGACCTAGTTAAGCCATGACATATTGCACTGCACTTCTTGAACATGGAGAAGTACTACAGAAATATTTCAGCTTTGTTTGGCAGCATTGCAACTGTGACTTGTTTTTTTGTCAATGCTATAGCTTGACTGCTGTCAGAAGCAGTGAAAATGGTTGTATTCCCTCTGCTAGTTGGAGAGGTTGTACATAACTGGTGAGTAGCTTTACAGTAGCATTTCAGGTTCAAAGCAGTCTGTCAGTGTCCAGTCCTTTAGTTTTATTGGCCTTTATGCAGGATTGACAACTGTGGTCAGACAATTGTAGAAGGACATTTTATATATAACCAAGAAGCAGTCCTCAAACTACATTTCTCCAGGTCTGCAGCAGCTTCATCAGACCAAGCTGTTGCCACGATAAGTCCCTGATCTTCAGAGACATCCCTGATTTTTCTCTCAAATTTAACTCTGTCCTTTCAATCCCTCCCCAAACTGGTGACTTTTAGACAAAAGAGGAACGGCGATGTCCGCATATCTCCTCACTGTCCCCAATCTTCAGAGACAATACCTTCCTTAATCGTTTCAATTTTGAGAACTAAATCCACTGTCCGAAAACACAACTTTTAGATATGCTTAAAATACTGATTAGAAACTTGTTGAAGGAATCTATTCAATGCAGGAGCAAAGAGCAAGTACAATAATAAAAACACAGACAGCTACCTTAACACAGTTCATAAAGTGAGCATCAAAAGATGTGTGCGTGTGTGTCTGTTTCTCTGTGTGTATATATATATATATATATATATATATATATACACACACACACACACACACACACACACACACACACACACACACACGCGTGCGGATGAAATACACATCTCAAGATTAAGAAGCATTTAAGGATAAACATATCGCTTACTTACTTACCCAGACATCCCTATTTTGCAAAAAAAAATAAATAGTAATAAATTTGTATTCAGTAAAAGAAACCAAGTAAAACTGTTTATAAAATATTTTTTCTCCCTCGACTTGAAAATTTACCTTCAGACAATAATACAATTATTTGTGATCATGTATACAAATTTTGCAATAACAAGTATTACAATGACAAGAATTTCACATCTCACTATCCAAAACACAATTAAGAAACTAGTCACCTATCCTGCTCTATTCAAAAAAAAAAAAAAAAGTCCTAGACCTAGGGAAAAAAACAATGCTGGTTTTTTGGACACTACAACACTTCCAACTTAGCAAAAGTAAACAGATCTAATACTACTTTATAGCATTACACAAACATAACCTTCTAAAATACAAACAATCCCATTAATTCTCCAGAACCAACGCTGAAACCATCATAATAATAATAACAAAATGGGCCTTGTGGTATCTTAACATATACAGGAAAAACAATACACAGACAAAAGCAATGACATCGGTACTGTTTAAAGAAAACACAAACTTAATTAATAGATTTGATAAAAGGACACAAATACCTTTCTGAGAATGTTTGACTATACATAACACATCAAAATTGTACTAACAGTGCAGAGTACTGAAAGATCTATTTATTTTATTTTATTTTTGTGAAGCAGCGCTCAATGAGGTCAGTCATATTTTACTGGAGTAATAGATAGTTAGTATTATATTTTAAAAACCTAGCTTAGAGGAAAATGTCCAAGTCATCAAGACTGTGAAAATAAAAGTATGTCAACCCTTCAGTGAAAAAAATGATCTGTCCATCAATTGTTCAACTGTATGCTATCCTTTTGTAGCCCCTTCCAAATATTTCTTTCACTCCCTTGCATATCTCTCTGCTTCATGACCGCATAACTCCAGGGTGGGCTTATACTTTTCATATACATCTCTTGTACATAGAAACAAACATGTTTAGACAGCAGGAAAAGACTGGGTTGTAGAATTAATAAATTACTCTAAGTCTAGACAAAAGTAAAAAGCTACCTTGCACTGGAGGTGTTTAAAAGTGAAATGTGTGGAGATGTTCAAAAGTGGATCTAGGGAACTGGAAACACAGCTTTTGGACATGTCAACCTCTAATCCAGAAACAATTAGAGACAGGGAATTTAATACACACACACACACACACACACACACACACACACACACACACACACACACACTAGTACTATTAACTTGAAAATTGATAGAATATGAGAATATGAACTAACGTACATTTTCTGAAGTAAAAGAAATCTGGAACTCTATTGTCATTATTTGTTAAGTGTACTCCATCACATTCCCTCCCAAAATCACCAGAGTTCTTGGTGGATCAAAGTAAACTTTTGAGATAAAATCGGGGAACACCACTGAAATTCGGGGACAGCCGAAAAGTATGTATAGAAGTGTTTAGCAGAGATGCAGAATTATCAAAGTATCACGTCTACTGGTGTATGACTGAAAAAAAAAAAAACAACTTACGGAGAGGAATAAACAGACTCTGTATCACCACTGACGGACTTTTTTCTTAACTTATGATAGGCCCGCTGGTATTCAGAAACATCAAAAGGTGCTGATGTGCGATTCTGATATTGATGATAGCTGAACATGGGCAACACATAGGTTAAAGTCCATAATATAACCTACATCCAGCATTTTACTGAGATAATGGATGAAACTGCAAATATGGAGACTAGGGAGAATGCTAGGCAAGTCTCCTCAGACGTGCTTTAATAAGTGATCATTGCATCTACAGTGTAAACATAAACAGGACAGACATTAGAAGAATAACATAGTTGTTGTGTATTTCGGCTTTTCCCGGTTAGGGGTCGCCACAGTGGAACTCTGGTCCACTAATGATTGGCAGTAGATTTTTATGTGCTGAGTTGCTGGCCCTGATGCACAACCTTCAACAAAGGTACGCCCATTCACGCATGTCTCCACACAGAAGATGCTCTAGCTGAGAACTGAACAGGACAATGTCTTACTGTGAGGCGACAACGCTACCGCAGCACCACCACCAAAGAATAACATAGTGACTATGGTAAAACATCTCAGTACACAAATCAGAATATCACTGCCAACAAGTTCTCAGGTTTCGGGACTGTAGCCCCACCCCATCCAACTTGCAATACTGTTTACTGCAAGATGATCAATTTACTGCACCCTGTGTATCCTCAACTGCTATAACTAACGCCTGTTGCCATGGAAACATGTTGCTCAGCAAGAAAAGGAAACAAAAACAAAAGTTGAGGAGGTTCTTCGGCCTGGGTCTGTGTACATAAACCATCCCAAGCCTAAAACAAGGCCAGGGGTCTATAGACAACACCATATAGAATGAAACCTTTCACCTGCAATGGCCACCATCACATAACTGGGTCGGCACTAGGACCACAGAGGACAGCAATGAGTACAGGAAGAGATAATTCTGGCTGCCATGCCGAACACCCGTCTCCTGCCTGGATTGCTCTTGCTGTTTCTCGTGGCCTCAGCTCACCCCAGAAGGTGCAAAAATAACATCTGCTCAGTGCAAGGGGTCAGATCTGCAATGTCCATGGGGGGTAATGGAACCTTGGAAATGTCTGAACAGCAATCCCGGACCTGTTGTAGGAATGTACCAAAACACAGATGTTTTCTGTCTAGGATAATGAGGTCACCAGGCAAAGATGTGAAATAAGATGCCCCCCCAGTCTGATGGCTAAGTCAAGCAGGCGGCTTTGGTAACTCCCTTTACATGCGTTATACTACTGTGACCAATACCATTAATTGAACAGTTTATAGTAAGAACCTGCATGGCAAGTCCGAGGTTGATAGGCATGCAATTCGACACCTGCAGAGCACATCTCATTGCATTTGATGTTTTGCTAACCTTGCTTATATTAACAACGGATGATAGAGCTCTCCTTTCTAAAAATCTCAAATAAAGCAAACCCACAAGAGGCAAGCAGTGCCAACAGTGCATGAAACACCGTCCTGCAGACACTGCTGCTTCCTTCAGGCTAGGTACCGGGGAAACACCACAGTGACATGCCTGGATTATCTCAGCTTACCATAAGCATTTACATCAGCACATTAACTTCGATACAGTACTTACATAAACGATAATTTTCTGGAATGTCTCTTCCTCTATTCTAGGCAGTCCAGTTGAAAAGAAAGCCAGTGGTTGTGATGAAGAACATGGTGAGAGGTTAAAGAACAATGTTTTTGCATTATGTTTGTGAAACATTAGTCAGAGTGAAAGCAAGGGCATTGTTTTAAGTGTTGTACTTGGATAGTTAAGTGTCATATTGGAATATAAACACTATCCTCTAGTCTAGTAGTATAAATATTAACTCCAGTCTAGCCTGAAAAGAAAATACTTGTCTAGTGGGGCAAATCTGATCAACAAATGATAAAAAAGTCTCCACAAATGAATGTGATAACCTTTAGTGCGGCCGCAAAATAAACCGTGAACTAATAAGCTTAGTAACTAAGCTTATTAGTTTGCAGTTTATTTTGTGGCTAAGCTTATTAGTTCGCGGTGCCCCTGTGAGGAAGCCGTGGCTCCCCAGGGTGCCACGGTACACACTTTGGGAACCCCTGTCTTAGGGACTAGACAGCAGGCTTGTTGTCATTGCTGATGACACAAAGATATGTGCAGCAGCAGAGGGCAGGTGGAAGAACATCTGAAAGGAATTAAAAAGGCTAAACAAGTGGGTGAAAATGTAGCATTTCACTGAAAACAAACACAAAGTATTGTACTTACACCATAACAATTCTGGTGTGAAGTATCAGCTGAGAGGAGTGCATCTGAAGGAATACAAATCAGGAAACTGATCGAGGTGTTAATAATGCCCATACCAGACCATCAGGAGCAAAGTGAGAGAGGAGTGGCAACAATTTGCAGAGTGCTGGGGTATCTCCTCAGAGTATATATTCTTGAGGGAAATAAGTCCTCTCTACAGAGTCTGATCAGACCATCCCTTTGGAATTGTGTGCAATTATGCAGGCCATCTAAGGAAAAGAACATTAAGCTGCTGGAAGGACTTCAAGGGACAGCTGTTTGAAAGATCTATGGGGTAAGTTAAGATATAACCAGAGACTAGAGGAGATAGAGCTCCTTTCTTCTTGAGACGAAAAGAGACAGTGTCCACAGAATATGGCTGCATAAGATTAGGCCAGGGAAATGCAAAGGGCTCATCCTGAACAATGGGTGGACAGAGGGGGGAAGGAAGGACGCAGACAACAGCTACTCTTTGGATCTGTAGAAATACTTTTTCACAGAGATGGCTGTGAACCTATGGAATGAACTACCAGAATAGGTGTAGGAAATGTACTTAGGCATTCAAAATAGGAGAGGAAAGTTAAGAAAAAGCACTCAAAACAGAAGACTAAATTGACTTACTGTCTACTTCTGACAGCAAGTAAATGAATGCAGTATAATATTACTTGTTTATTGGATATCTCTGAAAGCTTTACTAGTTTCATACTCCTGAAGAATTATTGGGCTATCATACATGGGACTAATGGGCATTGTCACCTTTAAACAAGAATTTCAGTGTAGACATTTGTGATCCTTCACACATTTGTATATCATATTCAAATTATCAGTGTCATCTAAATGTGTTGTTTCTCCATCCCTGTTTGTGTTGTGGTGTCATTTTCATTGTCTGCTTTGTTTTGCTTCTTTGCATTTTTATCTGCTCACTTTTCACCTTCGGTGATTTATCAGTGAGAACAAGGCTCTGCTCATTTTAAATGCAGGTTTGAACACTGCTGAGAAAGTTGTACATAATTACATTTACTGCCTTCTTTACTTTTCTTTCCCGTTTTCTTTCTTTCTTTCTACTTAAGCTATGTAAATGCATTCTCAGTTACAATCTTTGCAAAGAAATCATAGTAAATAAAGAATATTAAAAATAATATACAACAAATATTCACAAGTATAGTACAGAGACAAATTCAGAGATCTAGATCATCACAATCAAGTGTAGTTTCCCTCATCAAACCCAGAAAATTATATCAGAAAATCAAGAAAGATAAGCAATAAGAAGCCAATGCTAATTATGACAATTACAAATGTTCTGATTTTGGTAATGTGCTCGTAGATTATTCATAAAGGGATGAGTAAATAAAGCATGTAAGGGAAGAAAATAGGTTATACTAGGTATTTTTAACCATACAGAGGAACACCATGATTGATAATACATCTGTTTTTATTATTTTTTTTTTCTTTTAAGCCTATTTCTTCCCATTGCTGCTGATTTCAGGTACTTGTGTGCCTGCACTCCAGAACCCAAGTTCTGCAACTTCCATACATTGGCAGGCTCCCTGGTGTGACCCACATGGGGACAGCACATACAGCCAGAGTTCCCAGCTATGTTTCATGCACCTGACAGAAGTGCAGAGTAGGATGGCACATGTGAGGTGCCATTATGCTACAACTGGTAAAGGGATTTCTGTTGGTTTATGCCCCACCTCCATGCTGATCACTATCATACATTATGTGTTAGGTGGGCCATGAAGTGCAGCTTAAGGGTGTGCCCACCTGTAATAGCATGGTAAACTTTTTCCAAGCCTGAGCTCCCATGAGAGCTCTGAGAGAAGATGCACCCAGCACGTTCCCTCCCTTTCTCTATAACAAGCATACCTAGCCTCCCTTGCTTGTACTGTCAAACTACCCAAGTTGATAAGCAAATTCAATTCACCTGGGAAGTAGTCAGGACTTCATTCCTCTCTGCCACTGTAGTGGGTAAGACATGTTTTAATTGAGGAATGTATTTGTCATCTTTACATAACTCACATTATACTTTAGCAATGTAGTGCAAATAAGGATTTTGTTAATGTTTAATATGATCAGTTTTGTGTTTTTGTTCATAATCATTTTATTTTCAGGACCCATATGAAAGCATCGTTTACTGTAAAAAATAACACTATGTTTATAATGAGGATTATTTTTATCAACTAGTGGAGAAGTTGTGGACAGTAATCAATAAAGAATTAAAGGATTTTACATGGCAGGGAAAAAGGGCAAAGGTCAAATGTGATAAGTTGATCCTTCCAATAGAACAAGGTGGTTTAGGATTACCTGATTTGAAGGGATATTTTAGAGCTTCATAGTTATGGCTTATGTGCATAACACAAGCAGAAAGCTATAGGGCAGTACAGTGGCATCAAACTCCTATCACATTGCATGAAAGTTCGGGAGAGGGTGATTGATAAATTTTAGCCTATGCAAATCATACTGCTTATGCTGTTCATGATGTGGGTGGTTTTTCGGACAATTCTAACAACGTGGACATTAATCATGCTAACAGAGCAGTGTGTAATGATAACTCTAATGTTAACTCATTGGCTGTTGTTGAGACTAATATTGAAAATGAGGGCATGGATATATCTGCACTTAATACAAATATGAACATTACAAATACTGTCAACACCAGTATGAATGTGGTGTCCAATCCAATTTATGCAGCAGTAGCACCTAACTCTGAAGTGTCAAATACATCTCACAGTACAGGTCCTTTTTCAGTGGACCAATCGAGCAACAAACAGAAACCAAAATGTTCCAATCTGGTACAAACGAAAAGCAAGGGGAGAGGGAAGAACAGGAGAAAGTGGTAACATCACAGGATTTTTCATATATGGGACTTGAAGTGTTGAATTTGTCTAGTGAAATTTTGTCTGATCATGTTGTAGCTATTTTGAAAAGAGGTTTTTCTTTCATTCCAATTTGTTCTATGAATGTTGCCAAACTTATTACTGATTTTAGACTGTATTTGAGGAAACTTAATTTGAGTTATATTCTGCATGACGTTGTTAAAGATCCTAGGCCTATGGTTGAGAAACCTAAAATGACAAGTACTTTTAACCCACCCTTACAAGGTACCTTTCAAGTTTTTCAGAATTTATGTGAAACTGACTTTAGAAATATAAAGTGTGACCATCAAATTCACAATTTAAATGAGGATGAATACAATGCCCTTATGACATAAAGTAAAAATAGAGATCTGAGAGTCATGAAAGCAGATAAGGGTGGTATGGTAGTAGTCATGAATACAACAGACTATATTCAGTCTATAGAAAGCATGCTCAGCAGTGATGACACATTCCAAAAAGTTGATTTAGCTGACATTAAAAGGAGTTACTTACAATTGGATACAACTTTGTTTGACATGTTTTGCCAAGGAGAAATAGGTCATGAGTGCTACAGTTTTTTACAGGTTGAATATCCTGGAATGGCTGTGTTCTTTGGGATACTGAAAGTACATAAAAGCTGTACAAATCCACCTTTTAGGCCCATTACATCTGCTAGTAATTCTAAGACTGAGACAATTTCTATTTGGCTAGACTATATTTTGAATCCTATAGTCCAAGCCTCTAGATATTACTTATGTGATTCCTGGCATTTACTTGAGGTTTTGAAGAATTTGGTACTTCGCTCAGGACTATTTTATTTTGCATCCTTAGACGTCAACTCTTTATATACAAGTATCAACCAAGAAGTAGGACTTGAATATATTTGTGGGATTATTTGAATAATTTTACTGATTTGGACATCACTAAGGTCAACACTATTTGTTGTCTCATGGAATTAGTTTTCAATAACAATTATTTTAAGTTTAATTACCAGTTGTACAAACAAGCTTCAGGTGTGGCTTTGGGGGAGAGGGTTGCCCCGGCTTTTTCCAATTTAGTTATGGCAAATTGGGAAATCAAATTTTTAATCAATCACTTGGAGGCACACAAGATCATCACACACTATTGTTACATAGATGATTTGTTTTTTTTTTTATGGAAAGGAAGGTATGATGAATTTGTTCATCTAGTGTCTGATCTGAACAACACCACTGATTTTCTTAAATTTAGTATTAGTGGTTTTGGTGAGAGTTTGGATTTACATTTAAAGTATGATTTTCAATAGAATATGTTTACCAGTAGTGTGTACAGGAAATCAGTTTTTGTCAACCAATACCTTCATAGGGATAGTTTACATCCCCCTCATATAAAGAAGGGAGTGGTTAAGGGTCAAATTATTAGGCTGCGTTGTTTAACATATGACAACCCAATTTTTTTAGAGGAGCTTGTCAAATTAAGATCCTTCTTTGAATTTAGGGGCTATGATCAACATTGGCTCGAAAGAATAGAAGACAAGGTTATGGTTTTGAAGAATGATATTGCATGTCCTATTTTAAAGGCTAACAACAATTATTTGCTTCAAGGCAGTAGTGGTCACACTAGGAATCTAGGTGATAATGTTTATTGTGCTTTCCCTTTACCTATAGTGAATGAAATGTGGTTTATAAGGGACATCATCACAGATAACTGAAACACTTTATTAGGAAACACTGATTTAGTTAAAATTGTAGGAATGTGACCAAAGTTTACTTTCAAGAAAAAAGTTAACATCAAGAGTTTGTTAGAATCAGGGACACAGAATCAGTACAAAGGGTGTGTTTTACAAACTCAGGGGACTTTTTCTTGTAAGAACTGTAGGCAATGCAGGTTTATTACTAATTCTTCCTCTGTCAAATTTAGTCACTTGAATAGGACTATTTGGGCCAAACATGTAACAGTGAATACATAATATATGTAGACATGTGCCATTCATGTCCCAGGTTTTATATTGGGAAGACTATTAGATGCCTTAAACGCAGAATTTATGAACATCAGTTGGCCATTAAAAAGTAGGATCTTAATGTATGGCTAGGCATGTAGCCATTTGTTCAGAATTCAAAAAGCTTTGTTTTTTTGTACTTGACAGTGTTTCTGATGATTACTTTTCAGGTGATTTAAAAACCTTACTTGAATGTAAGGAATCTTTTTGGCAGATATACATGGTTGCTAATCATGCACCAGGTTTAAATGAAACTATTAATATCAAATGTTTTTTAGAGACAAGATCAGATGTGTATATATATATATATATATATATATATATATATATATATATATATATATATATATATACACACACACACACACACACACACACACGTTTTACTTATGTAATAATGTTTTTCTTCTGTTTTTACATATATTTTTTACATATTTTATTATTTGTGTCTTTAACAATTGATTTGGACTATTTATTGGTTTATTTTAGCCATGTGACATATTTGAGTGCTATTTATTACTGTTTAGTAGGCGTGTTAGAGTTTTCTGAAGAAGTTCATGTCAATAAAATGAAAGAAAGCACTAAGTGCTGGTGTCCGTGTTCTTGTTCCATCAGAGGGTTGAGTTGTGTATTCATATTTGTGATAGTAGGAAGTAGGAAGTTATTTAACCCAATCTTTATGTTTACTTTTGAGACAAATAGATGCTTATTTGTATACATACTATTTAAAGTATCCCATGTCTGCTACTTTCCAGCTTATCACAATGTAGAAGAAAATATGTGTTTTGTTAGGAAATTTTTTTTAATTATTGTGCTTTATTAAATAACAGCATGTAAACCAAGAGAATGATAGCCTTTATGTATTAATTAAAATTATCAGAAATTTGTTATGCAATAAACTTAAAAAATAAAGTTTACTGGCCAGACTGGAAGAAACAGAAATGTAATAGGTTTTGGAAATTTTGCCACATCCCAGACACTAATATATGTTTATTACTGTATATTCTGTTGTGAAATTTCAAAACATTCATAGAATGCATTACCATTATTTTATATCAAGGTAGTTCTAAAGTACCACAATACCACTTCTTTTTTGAAGAAAAGTGCTTTTTATATAGAAAAAAGTATTTATCAATAGTGGTCTTTCAAAAATGGGTTTCTTTTTTAAACACTTTTATTAAATTATCACTTAAGACATCAGTAAACATACATTAACAGAAAGAAAACAAACCATTTTAACATTTTTCAAATACAATATACATTACATGTATTTTCTTTGCTACTATCATAAGTCCAACATTACAAAAAATGCTGAATTCCAGCCTTGCCTTAAACCTCACCCCTCCTCCTCCTGAAGAGAATTATGCATGTATTGTTCCCACATTTTTTCATGTACTTATATGTAGTTTGATCCTTCCCTTTTCTAAAGATCCCTCTTCTAGATCTTTTATCTCTTTTGTAATATTCAGTATCTCATATAAGTTAGTATAGACTTTGATACCTGTTTTCTATTAATTGCTTGTCTGGCAGCCAACAGAATTAAACTTAATAAGAACGTACTATGTCTAGGCACTTCAGAGCCTGTATCCCCGCTCCAGAGTATCACTTCTTTAATTACAGCCATTTGCTCCCCAGTATTTCTGATTGAGTACTCTGTAGGGAATTTTTTAAATCTGCTGATTACACTCCCAAAACATATGTTCTTCTCTATCACACCTCCAACATTTTCTATCCACCTGAGGAAAATCTTTGAAGTCTGCTTGGGGTATAAAAATTCCTATGCAAATACTTCCAAGCAAAGATCATAAACCTTCTGGACTTGGTTGCATATGTGGCAGCCATATATATGTCTTCTCATTGTTGTCTTGCAAATTACTTTTCCAGTCTCTCTACCCAATCTTTTCTAACCTCCTCTGATTGATTCTTATAGTTATCATGCAATCTATTATATGACCTGTCAATTGTCCATTTTTTAACAACTGCTTCTGTTCTAGATTCAAGTAAAAATTCTACCAGTACAGGTCATTCACTTAAAATCCCCCTATCCCTTTCTGTTTGCCTATACTCTGAGATCAAGCCCAAGAGGGGAATGCAGTCTTTAGGCTGCAATCCAAATGTCGTCTTCATAAACTGTCACTAGGCTAATGACCTGGGGGGGGGGCTTTTTAAGCCAAGCCAAGTTTTCCAGAAAGAATAATGACATCCTGTATTCAAACAGGGCATTGAGGGCTAAGCATTTATAAGCTACCTCTGCCCATAAGGGACATGGGTGCCCTACCCGGTGTAAATTTCCTATTCCCCATCCACTGGTCTAGGTTCCATTTAAATTGGGCAATAGACAAACTCAGCTTCACATGGATGGGAAGCCTATACCTATTCCATAGGAGGTATAGTCTCTGGGACACATATCTGTCTCTCCAGCACATTCTGTTTACATCACAGACAAAATTCAGGTCCTTTGACCTTGTATTTTTTGCACTGTTTGACTTAAAAATATGCAGGAGATTCATAAGCTTGGGGTTTGTGGACACCTTCTAAACCAGGTATATATCACCCCTCAGCAAACTATAGGTGACTGAATAGAGGGAAAGGACTTTAAGGTACTCTGCATAACCCTGCAGTTGCTGCACATGCCTTGTCAAGTACTTACCAAAGGGAGCATTGTACTCTATGATTGGTCTGATAAGGGCAGAGTACAGTGGGATAATGACCTGTTTAGACCTAGATGTTGTGCCTTTACTCATAAGTTGCACAGCATAAAATGATTTCTTCACCACTGTGGCCATATCGTGGTAAAAGGTATGGCTACTGGCTACGTGAGTACCCAGATCCCTGATCACTGGATCAACTCTTACGGCCATATTATCAACGTGGTAATTAGCCAGGATGATTGACTTACATAAAGATACAATTATGCATTACTTAGCACTGAATTTAAAACCATGCCTTTGGCACCATTTGTTGGTGAAAGATAGGCCTACTTTATGAATGCTAGTGTCTGCAGGGGAGTCAATGATAACCACCATCTTGTAAAATCATCTGCAGATTTAGTTAGCCATAAACCTTCAGATTTTGCTTCCATTTCAGAGAAACAGATGTCAAAAAGGAGTGCCTCCAGTACCGAGCCCTGAGGGTCTCAGCTAGTGGCTGCCCTCTTGGTGGAGATGACCTAAAATATTTTGACCTCCTTGATACTATCAGTGACCCAGTTGGCTATCCAGTGGTTCATAAAAGGGTTTATACCTAATTTAGTGAACTTGTTATAATGCCTGAGTGGGACATTGTATCAAAAGCCTTGGCCAGCTCGAGATAGGTACAAACATGCAAAATCTAAATGTAATGCTACTCAATGCTAGAAGTCTAAACCTCAAAATGCCCTCCCTCGAGGCACTCCTAAAAATGGAGAACATCCATATCTGTGCAATAATTGAGACCTGGTTCAAGGCTCCAAAGAGCACCCCTGCAATACCAGGCTACAAACTCTTACCACACTTTTCGGCCACCTAACCAGGACTGAAACACTAAAGATGGAGGAGTGTCCATATTCACCAAGGATATTCACACCACTAGGCTAGATGCCCAACACAATGCGTCTGAAATTCTCCAGGTGCAACTAACACTAGGTAAGACTGCAATCCAAATTGTAGTTTGCTACAGATCCCCCACCATGCCCCAAGATTCTCATTATACCTTTCTAAACATACTGGAAAATATTAAGATACAACCAAACACCCTAATACTGGGTGATTTCAACTACCCTGCCATTAACTGGGAAAACTACTCATGTACCAACACCTTTGCCCAGTGGTTCTTGAAATTCATAAATTCCAATGCCCTGGATCAACTAATCCATAGTCCCACCAGGGGCTCCAATATCCTAGACCTGGTCATTACCAACATGAGAAATCAATGCTCCACACCTATGGTCACCCTCTCATTGGCCAGGTCTGACCATAAGCTAATCACCCTTGACATCCACATCCCTCCCCCATCCCCCAGTAAGGAAACCTCCATAAAAAACTTCTCCAAAGTCAACTTCATGCTACTCAAGTCAGAAATGACAAACTTCATGACACCTATGCAGAAGGGAACTGAAAGTTCGACTGCTGAATCCTTCATTAAGGCACTGTACAAGCACATCCACTCGTGCATGAATCGTGCCATCTCAAATAGAGCCAAGACGCACTCCTTCAAAAAAAGGAAGCCAATCTGGTGGCCCCCGCCATAAACAAACTTTACAACCAAAGGAAGAAACTGTTGCAGAAAAGAGAAAAATCCCAGAATGCAAAAAACACCCTTACCAGTCTCAGTAAGAAGCTGAGATTCCTCATAAAATCCTCCAAAGCTAGTTACGAAAATAAAATTGCCAAAGATTCCAAAGACAACCACAAGGCATTCTATAGCTATGTCAAGAATCTAAATGGCAATGTTCAGATCTGATCTGAGCTACAACAGAATGGCATTAAATATACTGATCCCAAGGATATTGCCAATATCCTGGCAGATCGATTCAGTGCCAACTTCACCCCCTTCTCACCCCCTAAAGAGCCCATCTCAATACTGAAAGATTGCCATATTCCAGTAATAGCGGCCATACAGATAAAAATCGTACTCTCCAAAGCTAAGAATACAGCATCCATGGGACCAGATGACATCCTGGGCTGTGTACTACATGAACTACAAAATGAACTGGCACCTCACCTAAGTGTCATGTTTAATCATAGCCTCACCTCAGGTTTCATGCCCACTGAGTGGTGCACAGCTGCAGTTATCCCACTCCACAAGGGGGGATCCACCTTGGATCCTGGAAACTACTGCCCCATCAGTCTGACGAGCCTGGTCTGCAAGACCATAGAATGTATTATCATGGAACTTATAAACAAAGACATTGGCAACCTTCAAACACTAGACCCCACCCAGTTTGGGTTTGTGAAGGGCCGATCTTGTCTCCTGAACCTGATTGACTTCTTTGAATCAGTCTCCAGAGCTATGGACGAGGGTAAGGTGGTCCGCACAGGCTATCTGGACCTCACCAAGGCCTTTGACACCATCCCACACTCTGGAATCATAGATAAACTTACTAAGCTGAGCATTAATCTCTACGTCACTTGATGGGTTGCCAAATGGCTTACTGACAGAACCCACACTGTAAAAACAGCCAACTCCAAATCCAGCTCCAGACAAGTGGAGTACCTCAGGGTTCAGTCCTGGGACTGCTATTGTTTGGCATCTACATCTCTGAAGTACAGGCCAACACTTAGGGACTCTGGCTAACAAAGTTCACAGATGACTGCAAACTGGGCACCATTATGAATCCCCAAATGATGTGGATATTCTACAAAAGGGCCTTACAGAAACAGATACTTGGTGCCAGAGCCATGGGCTCAAGCTCAATGCCAAGAAATGTATAGTTATCCTCTTTGGGAAAAACATGTACCCATGAATTACCAAATAGGTGGCAGTACACTAAACACGGAAAGTGTGATAAGAGACTTAGTGACACAAGTGGACAGTGGTCTCACCTTCGATAACCACATCACTACAACAGTCAGGAAATCCTTCTATGTGGCGCACCTCATCACTAAGGGCTTTTCATCCAGAAGAAAAGGAGGTCATTGTCCCACTGTACTCATCCCTCATTAGACCCATTATAGAATACAATGCCCTGTTTGGTATGTACCTCTCAAGACATCTGCAACAACTGGAAAGGCCACAGAAATACCTCACTAAAAGAATCACAGGCCTAAAGCAGATGCCCTATGCTGACCATCTAAATAGACTCCAGCTGTACTCTGTTGTGTATCGTCTACTCAGAGGTGATCTCTGCTTAACATACAAGGCCATGTCAAACCCAGAGCTGTTGGACATGCTACACTTAAAGAAATCCCAATCCCTCAGAGCCACATGCTCCAGAGATCTAAACCTTGTCATCACAATGAACAAAACATGCTGGAGGGATAGGTTCCTGATCCAGAGACTCTATAAACTCTGGAATATACTGCCCATAAATGTCAAGTAGAGTGCCTCTTTGGCCCTCTTCAAAAGGAACCTTGACAACTGGATGGGAGATAGGAAATTCACCCCTGGGATCATTTCAGTCGCCCTGCTAGACAGGGGTCCAGGGAAGTAAATATTGTGGGAAGAAATAGCCAGGGAATAGCTATAGCTAGACTTGTACAGGCCCTAGGGCCAATAGCCTAGTACCAACCTATGAACCTATAAGCTGTGTGTACAGTCTCGCCCTCATCCATTGCTTTGGTGACCCCTCAAAGAAGTCCACTAGATTTAATAGGCATGACCTACCTTTAACAAAGCCAAATTATAATGGATGCAGCATTTGCAAATTACCTATGTCCTCATTTATCATGTCCATGATGATTCTTTCAATGTAGTTGTATATCAGGCTGGTAAGACATATGGGCCTGTAGTTACCCAAATCAGTGGATTGACTTCCTTTATGCAGGGGAATGACTGAAGCTGTCTTCCACTCCTTGGGCACAAAACCTGACTGTACGCTCCAGCTGAAAACTAATTCAAGTGGACCAGAGAAGTCATGTTTCAAGATATTTAGTAAGCATTCTGGGATTTTATCAGGGCCCATTGAGGCAGTGTGTTTTTGCCTTGGAAAGTGCATTGAAGACCTGCTTCCCAGTAATGGTTGGGTGGATTGTGGTATGTGGCATTCCCTTTGGACTACTGAGGGTACTGGGAGGAAAAATTAAATTGAGATGAACCTGTCAGCCAAAAGTTTGGCAATGGCCTCTGGCTCAATGTGGGTGATGCCATTTACAATAATTTCAGACCATTAGTTTACAGACATAGGTGTAGAAAGCTTTCTGGTTGTCTTTGCCTGAGAACCTATTTTTTCTTCAAATTTAGCCTTTGAAGTATTAAATAACCCACTTAGCTGCCTGTTTAAATTGTTCATGGGCTTTTTAGTATGTTGGGCTTTTTTCCCTCCTACCCTTAGCCAAGATTATTTTCTTTTGTTGTATAACCAATTGATATTGTGATTCCACCAGGATGGTTTATCTTTTGAGTTTGTCTTATTCTTAATACGAGTGGGCATAGCTCACTCTATACAGCTATCAATATGGCTGCACAGGGATTTTGTAACTACAGCAGCATATGCTATGGTGTTTACTGGGCTTGGGGGTGCTTGGAATTTAACCAAGGTGTCACTTAGTAGAGAGAGGTTAGCTTTGCAATGGTTCCTAAAGGCTTTTGGTTTTGCTGGGTCCCTAGATTTAATTTTTATTTCAAGCAATACTGCCTTATGGTCAGATCTGATGAGCGAAGACATTACATTAGGTGAGGCACATCATTCTCAAGGTCAAGTCAAGGACGTTCATACCCCAGGTAGGAGAATGGACCAACGGTTCCAGGAAGTTGGTATTAATGAAGACTAGGAATTGCTGGGCTTGTACATCGAAAATGGTGTAGGATTCCCAATTTATTATAGAGGGGTAGTTGAGATTCCCCCATGAAGATCATACTGGGTTGAATGGTGAGGGACACTCGTACATTGAGATAGGTGTTATGGGTTTCCTGGGGCATGGAGTGAGACGTATAGGTTGCAAAGATATGGTACAAGAACCTGTTTATGGTGAATTAAGAATGGAGAGAGATGACAAATCAGCAATCAAAGGAGTACAGTATTGCTGGAACTGAATTCATCCTCAAGTCTTGGGGGATCTGAATAGAGAGATGATAGAGGAGCATTGCTGGAATTGAATTCATCCTCAAGTGTTGGGAGGATCAGAAAGGAGAGATGATAAATCAGCAAGCAAAGGAAAGTAATATTGCTGGAACTGAATTCAGCCTCAAGTTTTGGGGGATCTTAATAGAGAGATGATAGAGGAGCATTGCTGGAATTGAATTCATCCTCAAGTCTTGGGGAGTCTGAATAGAGAGATGATAGAGGAGCATTGCTGGAATTGAATTCATCCTCAAGTGTTTGGGGGGATCAGAAAGGAGAGATGATAAATCAGCAAGTAAAGGAGAGTAGTATTGCTGGAACTGAATTCATCCTCATGTCTTGGGGGATATGAATAGAGAGATGATAGAGGAGCATTGCTGGAACTGAATTCATCCTCAAGTCTTGGGGGATATGAATAGAGAGATGATAGAGGAGCATTGCTGGAACTGAATTCAGCCTCAAGTCTTGGGGGATCTGAATAGAGAGATGATAGAGGAGCATTGCTGGAACTGAATTCATCCTCAAGTGTTGGGGGATCAGAAAGGAGAGATGATAAATCAGCAAGCAAAGGAAAGTAGCATTGCTGGAACTGAATTCAGCCTCAAGTCTTGGGGGATCTGAATAGAGAGATGATAGAGGAGCATTGCTGGAACTGAATTCATCCTCAAGTGTTGGGGGATCAGAAAGGAGAGATGATAACTCAGCAAGCAAAGGAAAGTAGTATTGCTGGAACTGAATTCGTACTCAAGTCTTGGGGAGTCTGAGTGGAGAGATGATAAATCAGCAAGCAAAGGAGAGCAGCATTGCTGGAATTGAATTCATCCTCAATTCTTGATGAGTACCTTCATGAGGTGGACCCCATTTATCTCAAAATCTCACCAAGACAATAATCTCACCAAGACAACAATGATATATAAACTGCATTTTATATAGCATATATCATGGACAGAAGTAGTTTAAGAAATAAAAAAATAGCTGATTGCACAAAACACAGGATACTACAGGGCCCAATCCTGATAGGTGCACTGGTGCCAGGACTGGAAAAAATGACAGTGCAGAATCCTCAAGATATGCAAATGTTCCTACAATGGGACTAGGACAGGCTCAGGGGAAAGATGGCCCCTCTGTTGTAAAAGGAGGTAGTAGTTCATAAAATTCACAAAAACAAAAAAGAGCCATAAAGATGATAGAGTTGACTATTGAGGATAAGAAAGAAAGTATTTATCGTTACTATTATGCTAGAAGCCCAGAATTACCAGATAGAAGATATACGAAAAGATTAAGAGAGAAATTAGAGGAAAGAAAAATACTTACACAAGAAAAACTGTCAGAAGCTTCAAATAAAAATGTTTGTTCATTAATTCAACAGATTTATGAAAAACATTATATAGACCAAGAAACCTTGGGCCGTTTGGAAAAAGTAGCAACTGAAGAAGTGCAAAAATATAAAGAACAAAATCTACAGATTTTTGAAAGGTATAAAAGAAAAATATGGACATGGAAAAGAAAGAGAGTAAAGAGGGAACTTAGAACAGAAGATTAGTAAAGTAGAAGTTAAAAAACATAGAAGATGAAGTTATGGAATAACTGTGAAGTGAAAGATTTAGTGTAGAAAGTCTAACAGGTTATATCACAGCATAACGGAATGATGAATCTCCCAAGTAAAGAGAAACAGAAGAAGCAGAGACATCTGAAGAAGAAATATGGACATGGGAAAGAAAAAAGAGATTTAATATGGTGCAATATTTATGCTAATGAGAAAGCAAAAGTAATGAATACAAAAAGAGCAGCACCAAAGATATTTAAAAAAAAAACAGGCAAGCCATCCAGATATGGAAAGTTTTACAATACAAAAAATAAGAAAACAAAAAAGAAAAGTGGAGAAGAGGATTAGTAATGGAGAAGTTAAAGAAATAGGAATTGAGGTTGCAAATTACCTGTGAAGTGAAAGATTACTGTAGAAAATCTAACTCTGATAATATCACAGCATGATAGAGCAGTGGCTCCCCAAATTAAGGAGAAACCAGTGGAGCAGGAAATATCTGATCAGTTGCCATATGAAGATGCTTTGGAGTGTTCCAGAGTAAACCAGTGCAAATGTTCAGTTGGAGTTGCACAGCAAGGGAAGGAACAGGAAACTTTGGCAACTCTGACACAGTCAGTGTAGTGGAGTGTTAGGCAATTGAGTTCCCATATGAACGAGCAATGGATGACACAGGATGAAACTGAAGAGAATTTGGCACAGTAAGATGCTCTGGAATTTTCTGTAGAATGCCCACAGGGGAGAACTTTGAGAATAAAGAATATGCCCTCAATTTAGAAGAAAATAAAGAGAAGAGTTGCTTGATTTAATAGAGATGGACAGGCACATTCATATCAATGAAAGAAATAGACTACAGAACGTCAATAAAACTCAAAAAGTTAGAAATTTGATAAAAAAATGAACAGTAATTAGGACTGGTCATAGAGATTCATGCGATATAACAGAAGTAAACAGGATATATTACTGTGCAGCTAAATTAATAACAGATAAAAGTCTTACCACAAAAACACAGGGCAGTAAGGGAAAGAAGGGATAAATCAAATGCCATCATGGAGGTATCAAATAGAGAAAACTATAAAGCAATTAAGACAAGAAGTGCCACTGTTAAAATAATATAGAAGAGGGAACAGATCAACAAAAGTACTCAGAAAGACAGGCGTGATAACAGCAATAAGCAGTATCAGAACAGATCAGGATCTATCATGCATTATCACAAACAATGAATTTAAAATATCAGCAGAGCCAGAAAAACTTAGAAGATGTACAGATAAATATAAAGGAAAAGTACAAAATAAGCAATTCACTGATGACCCAAAACAGTTTTATAGACAACTGAGAAACAAGGCAAAGGGAATTGAAACACCACCAAAAAAGAAGATAAATTTTGGAAAATGTCCAAAAACTAATAGGCACTAGACAAGATGAGCGTACACTGCAAAGTCCAACAAGGTTTAATAGCTGAGTAAAACAAGTAGTCCGGTGCACACTCCGGTAACTGCCAAGCAATAAAAAGTTAAAAACAATTGTCTGAAGAAGTTAGGAGAAGTGTTTCCTAACAAAAAGCACTTTACACTTTGTGACTTGGATTCTGTGCAGCCAGATCGTTTTTAACTTTTTATTGCTTGGCAGTTACTGGAGTGTGCACCGGACTACTGATTGCTGTAAACTTATTTTACTCAACTATTAAACCTTGTTGGACTTTGCAGTGTACGCTCATCTTGTCTTGTGCCTATAAGATAAATTTTAGAGAAATATCTATGAAGATCCTGTGGAACATAACAAAGATGCTAAATGGCAGAAAAAATAAAAAAAAGAATAAGACATTCAAATGTACAGGATATGAAATGGTATGATGTAACAGCCAGAAAGATTGAAACAAAGTTAAGAAATACTCCTAACTGGAAAACCCCAGGCCCAGATGCAGTACCCAGCTTCTAGCTAAAGTATTAACATCTTTACATGAAGATTTTGCCATGAGTAAGAACTATTTATATGCGCACCCCTAACAGACACCAACCTGGTTAACAACAGGAAAAACAATGCTCCTACTTGAGAGTGAACCTGCAAACTATCCTAAAAACTATAGACCAGTAACTTGCCTTCCGACAATGTACAAACTCTTCACTGAAATTGATGCTGACAGAGTTTATAGTTATTTAGAAGAAACTCAACTATGGCAATAGAACAAAAGGGTAAGTCATATGGAACAAAGGATCATTTGTTATTAAATAAAGTCATAATGGAGAGCTGTAAAAAGGGGAAGAATCTAAATATGGCATGGATAGACTACAAATCTAAATATGGCATGGATAGACTACAAATCTAAATATGGCATGGATAGACTACAAATCTAAATATGGCATGGATAGACTACAAATCTAAATATGGCATGGATAGACTACAAATCTAAATATGGCATGGATAGACTACAAATCTAAATATGGCATGGATAGACTACCAAAAAGCACTTGACAGCATTGCATATTCATGAATAAAAGAGTGCTTAAAAATGTATAAGATACACTCTACACTGATCAATTACATTGCAGTGACCATGAAAAAGTGGCAAACCACTTTGCAATTAAGCCATGATAAAGGACAAATTATTATTCCACAGATATAAAAATTCAAAGGGGACTCTTTGTCACCACTGCTTTTTTGTCTTGCCTTTAACCCATTAAGCTATCTACTTAACAGATTAGGTCACGGTAACAATTAGGCTCCCAGCAAACAACGAAGTGCAAAGACTTCTCATCTTCTTTTTTTGTGGATGATTTAAAACTGTATAGTTCATCATAGATGAGGAACTGAAAGCACAACTGGAAGTGGTAAAAACTTTTTCAGATGAGATAAGAATGTCATATGGTCTTGTGCAAAAGCAACATTTAAAGCAGGAAAGCTGTAGCACCAAGAAAACATCAGCCTTGGACAGGAATGTGATATAAAAGAACTTGAACAAGAGGGAGTATATAAATACTTGGGAATTAATGAAGGATCAACAATAAAATATGAACAAATGCAAATAAAACTTAGTAAGGAATATTTTAGAAGACTAAAAATTAATACTGAAAACAGCATTGACATCTAGGAACAAAGTCCAAGCTATAAACCAATTTGCTCTTCCTATCCTAATTCACATTTTGAAGTGACTGACTGGCCCCAAAAGGCGTTGGATCAGTTGGACAGGAAAACAAGAAGGATATTTCATGCATATTAAATGATTTATAAAAATCGTTGCATACCAGGACTATATTTTCCCATTCTGATGGAGGGATGGGCTTACTTGAAATTGATTACATATATAGATCTGAATTCATAGGACTACATACATTATCTACTGACCTCACAAGACCCAAATGTAGTGAAAGTTTTAAAACATGAGAAGAATAAGTCTAAGATGATTTCCCTGCTTAGTTTAGAAGAAGCATATCAATGCCAATTGGGAATGGAAATCAAACCAGAAGTAGATAAAACTCAGATAGCAACTGAATATGCCAAAAAAACTAAAGAAAGAATATAAGGTAAAGGATCAGATGAGAAGGCAAGAAATGTGGAAAATGCATAAATATAGTGGCAAGTATAGAAAACTCTTGGAAAAATCTCATGTTGATTAGGATCGAATGCAGGAATGGTTTAGGAGAGGTGAATTTAAACCAAAAGATGAAAGGTTAATATTGGCAGCCCAATATAGTGGACTATGTGCACACTGGTTTACAAAGCCCATTGAACATGTGGGAAAAACAGACAAATATAGGTTTTGTAAAACAGAATTGAAAACAGTTGCACATCGTTTTGCTAGTTGTTATATACTAATGGCAGAAGGACTGTATACTGAAAAACAGAATAATATGGCAAGACTGTTGCAGTGGGTATTGTGCAAACATTATAGTACTGAAGCAGCTGAAAAACACTTGGAAACATGAACCACAAAGCATTATAGAAAATTATGAAGTTTACAACACATGGGATCACCCATTACCAACAGTTAAAAAAAAGAAAAGACGTGAGAAAACCAGATACAGCAGTTCACAAAAAGAAGACAAAAGTAGCAATGATCATGGAAATTGTTACACTCGTTGACTAGAGTGTCTTGCATACTGAGAGTCACAGAGTCATAAAATACCAGAATTTGCAGGCAGAAACCAGGGCAATGTGGAAGAAGGATACCCAGACAGTTCCATTAGTAACAGGAGCAATAGGTCTTATAAAAAAGAATTTACAACTGTACTTAGATATGTTACCAATACATGTAACTCCACATGAATTGCAGAAGGCGTCATTAGTGGGCACATTGCGGGTGCTGTGAAGAGCACTTCTGGCTAACATCAAAGAGTGAAACAATACTAATTTCATGAACTTTACTCATCCTTTGACTTATGAATGGGGTCCATTCCCATCAAGGTATTAGAAACCCAAAAGACTTGGAGAAATTAAAAAAGTTGCAAAGATATGGTACGAGACCCTGTTTATGGTGAGTTGCACATGTATGAGTTCCAGTGGGATAAGCACTTTAACTAGTCTGGATGTGAAGTTGCTTTTAATGTACACTAAAACTCCTCCACCTTTAGTTCCTTCCTGTGCAGTAGCTGGAATGATGGTCTGAAAGGTATTATAACCTTGCACTGTCAATGACTTAAACCATGTTTCCATTATAACATAGATGTCTACACTCTCCAGGGAGAGGAAGGCTTGCAAGGAGTGGAGTTTCTTGTTAAGACTTCTAGCACTGACCAGTACCACCTTCAGATATTCCTTCATAGGTTCAGTTAAGGTGGGACAAAGGCACTATGGTGGTGGAAAAGGTCTTTGCCAATATCCAAAAGCCTAGAGGGGATAAGGGAAGACCATCTCTGGCGAAACAGCATGGTCTGTCAACCACATCCTCACAGGCCATCAAATATTGTACCCCTTGGAGTGAAACCAGAAGCTGAGCCAATTGTTAAAATCAATTATTTTCTGTTGGTAACATGACATCATCCTTGGAGAAGGTAGTATGCTGCTCAGTGCTAAGTTCATAACTGCCTGAGACACATAATCAGTGAGATTGTTTATGTCTCGCTTCATAAGAGAGGTACGTGTCAGGTCATTTACACCCACATGGAATATGATAGTGTCATACTGGTACCTGTGGTTCAATGACCTGTGTGACTTGATGGATCCTAGCCCCAGAAAAGAAGCTAACCATGACTCTGTCCTCACTTTGTCTGGAGAGGGAGACATTGATGTGCCTCACTATAGAATCAACAATGACCAGGAAATTTGGTTGTGTGCTGGTTTGCCTAAAGGTCTTAGCAGTAGAAGCATGGATACAGTGTTGCTATGTGTAGCTGTGGATGGTGTTTTAATGGACTGTTTACTTAGTGACTGAGTACCCTTTTTTTGATTTTGCTGTGCAGGAGGTCTTAGTGATTTAGGAAGGTTACCTGTAAGAGCCTCCACATAAGAAGTTTTATATGTATGGTCTTTACTATGTGCAGTAGACATGATGCAAGTGTCACTGACAACCTCTATAGGATTAAATAACATAAACAGCAAAGCAAACGGATGCTTACTAAAATTGAAGTTTAATATTATTTAAACAAAAGTGCTCACAGTAGTATAATAAATATAATAAATAGTTTGGTTTTAGAAAGTGTCCATTTGCTTTGCCATTTATGTTATTTTATGTAGTTTGTCCTTGGTTTTTATTAACCTCTATAGGATTAGTTTTGGTTGCATGAGAGAGTTTTGCCTCCATCATTAAAGTGTATTTAGACCTCTCGCATACGTTATCTATTTTAATAAGAATAAGTGGGTTGTCCATGTACATGAGGCAATTGCTTGCAATGCCTCAGAATACCCCTCTCAACCAGACTGGCCACAGAAAGAGTCAGGAAGTGCATATCCATGGCTTGTTGATCTTGACTTCATCCCACTCTATAATCTTTCCTGCTTGAGTTATTTGGTTCCATTATCTTGGTTCCTTTTCCAGGTTTCAACAGTAAATTCCAGTCCCCTCTTGCTTATTGTCTGTCCCCCTATTTGCAGTCATCCCTATTGGCAAAATCTTCTTTCTCCATTCTCACATTGGCTTGCTTCTCAAAATACTTTTTGCTACTTTATGAATATAATATTTTGTATGGTTGTTATTATTCTCCATAAGGATCTGTATCCAAAATCCCACTCTATTTCTATTCCTTGAACTCCCCCTTGCCTCATCATGAATTATAATCTTCTGCTTGTGTTATGTCTATGAGCCTTAACTGCGTAGCTCTAAAATATCCCTTCAAATCAGGTAAACCTAAATCACCTTTTTCCACTGGAAGGATCAACTTATCCCACTTAACTCTTGCCCTCTTTCCATCCCAGATAAATTCCTTCATTTCTTTATTATTGTCAACATCTTCTCCACAGGTTGACTAATGTATGTCTGACCCATGTACAAGACTAAAGGTACTAAAAACATTTCAGCTGCATGTATCTTACTACCATATCCATAAATAAGAGCTTGCAGTTTCTCAATTTTTATATTATAATTTGTTTAGTCTCCTCCCACATATCCTTATCTGATTTTTGTAATATATTTTGTTTAGTCTCTTTCCACATATCCTTAGCTGCCATAACAGAAGCATTTTAACCCATACTCTTAAATACATCATCTTATCATGTCACCATAAATATGGGTATTGCTGAACCAATTCATGTGTAAGCACATAATTTATGGCTACAGCTTTTATTTTATCTTCATTAATTTTATATCCCTAAAAGACTTGAAACTGTCTCAAAATGTTCCACAACCTTGAGATATCCTTTTTTGGATTTATCAAGTACAAAAGAATATTATCTGCCAATAAAGCTAACTTTTTTTGATTACCATACCAATTATATGCTTGTATTTCTGAGTCCCTTATTTTCTTTGCCAGTGACTCTAAACATAAAGCATACAAGGTGTAGGGTTTTATTCTCACATGGAATAATTGGCTAGGTTTAAAATGGCCCACAAGGGCAGTTAGCCTAGTACTAATCTATGAACCTATGGAATGCTTCCAATACCCTACTCATAAAATTCCAGCTTACTCTGTCAGATGCTTTCTCTGCATCAAGTCCCACCAACAACAGAGGTGTTTTCTTGAATTCTGCTTCCCCCTGAATTATTATTGTTCTATTAATGTTGTCAGATGTTTGCCTCCCCTCAACAAAACCCCATTGGTTCATATCTATTAATTTTTTAAAACTCTTCTAGCTAGTATAGACATAAACACTTCATAATCATAGTTTTAAAATGAAATGGGTATATATGAAGCTGGGTCTGAATGGTCTTTGCCATCTTTAGGTAACACAGCCACCATGGCTTTCTTCCAAGATGCAGGTGCTTTTTCTTCCTTCTAAATTACTGCTACAATCTTACAGATATTTATTACTTTCATCCCTCCTAATTTCCAGACTTGCACAGGAATACAATCTGTTCATAACCTCTTATCTTAACTGTTAGTTGTTGAGCCTCATCTACCTCTAACCTTGCCATAATTAAGTCTTCCATAAATATCTCCATTTATACTCGTTACTGATTTCCACATTTCTCTGCTTTATCCAAACTTTCATATAATTTCCAGAATATGTCTAAAACCTCTACAGGATCTCTACAATTTTTTTGTTGTAAGTTCCCTAAGTATGGCAACAATCCTTTCAGCAGTCTTTTGTCTAAGTCATTGTGCTAAATCTTTTTGTGCTATGGAGTTATCAAAATAGTTGCTTAACTACAATTTTTCTAAACTTGGGCATATTATCCAGATACTCCCTTATTTTCTCTTTAGCATTCTGTATTTGCTCTTTTCTTGTTCTGTGAGATTCCCATTATTCTGCAATACTTTAACCTTTGTCAGTCCCTTTAAGTAATTTCTATTACTTCTTAACCATCTCTTTCTCTTTTATTTCAACCCTATTTTTAAATTCCAATTTCATTTTTCCCAGTCATTAGTTATACTTCTGAAGATGTTTTAGCTCTGAAATAATTTCCATTACCCATTCCTTAAATTCCTTTCTTTTTAACAGTTAGGTGAGGAAGCACCAGTGTCTTATTTTTACTTCATTACGCTGCATTTTTATCTTAGTTTGTATTGGTGTGTGATCAGAAATAGTCAATGAATGCGTGTCAAAGCTTTCAATTAAATGCACATGTTCCTATGAAATATAATTTCTATCTAGTCTAGCCCAGTTACTGTACCTTGGGAATAATATGTACATTCTCTCTGAGTTCCTGTTACAGAATTCACATCTTCCATGCCAAATACTTTCATAAATTTCTTCAGAAATCTAGCTTCTTTTGTTATATTTTCCCTTCTAAGCCCCCCCCCCCCGTATGCATCCTCACTATTGCATATCAAATTGCAGTCAACACCTAAAAATAATATTCCCTGCTGAAAGCTGATTATTTCTCCCAAAACTTTTTTAAGTTTCATAATAGCAATTTTCACTGGAATATAAATAATTGTATTATAATCCTCCTCCTTGCCAATAGTGCCTTACTACCACAAATCCAACATTTTGCCTTTTTCCTCTTCTATCATTATTGGAGCCCTTCTAGCAATTAGTGTAATTACTCCCCTTTTCTACTGTCCTGGATATTCTGCTGAATATCCATTCTGAAATCCTCTTTTGTCAAATTCACATGCTCATTTCTTTCCAAATGTGTCTCCTATTTCTTAATATAATATAATACTCTTTCCATTTATCTGTGTACCTGTAATGTCACTCCATTCCAGGATAATATGGACAGCATAGCCACCATGACAAAAATCTATTGTTCCCATCTATTATATATGACAGTTATTTTTTTTTGTATTTCCAACTTTTGTGTTACATACATTTACTAATATTTTGCAGGCTGATCTTTTGTACAGTTGTTTCTTCTCATCTTCATTTGAACTTATGTCACGTTTTTCAAGATTTTTTTGTTTTAATGAAAACCTTCAACAAAAAACTAAACATAAAACACATCCATCCCCTATTAACTTGAAACAAACACACAAAATTATGTACATTTTCAAAATATGAAGTTTAACCACACACAAGGGAAAAATTGCCCCAAAATGATGGCTGCGCCTACAGGCATTATCTAACCTAAAATTACCCATGCTAAAGTACTTGCTAGAGCCTGTGCTCTTCCTTACACTGATTGCTGTCTGTTCTTTTATCTCTCTTCTCCTCCCAGATATGAAAAAAGTGTATATGCTTTCAGAAAACATTAACTTTTAGCCTTAAGAAAAAAGTGTACTTGTCTTTAAATAAAACTAAACTTTAACTGTTCTATTAACTATAAATAACAAATTCTGGTGTCAGAGTGATTAGGGAAGCCACAAAGAAACAATTACATCTCCAGCTGTACCCAAAAACCAGACTCTTGAGTATAATGACAATATTTTAATTCCACTGGTCAAAGTAAAATCACACAATGTAGATAAAAAAAGCTGTGGAGTAAAATAGATCCAAGAATACATCCAAAACAAGCCACAGTCAAGCACTTTCATCAATCAAGACTTCATCAGAACTTTCTGTGAATGCAAAAATACATCCTTATAAAAGAACACTCCCCCAATTCTACACTTCCAATTAATTATTAAAATCATACAGCAACATTATATCCACTCTAAGAAGTTCAAGGCAGTTACCTTAGAAAAAACATTAGCAAGAATAAGGCTCTAACTGTTAATACAAAAATTAGTTCATATTAAACAAGAAAAACACCTTTTAGGCTGACTTATTTTATAGTCTTGTTGCCCTAAGTTTTAGTTCCGGATTGATTGAAATATTATCATTAATACCTGGGGCAACTGTGGCATTCAACCGTAATTGCCACCTCATTTCAGCCCAGTCTAATCTATTTTTCCAGTCACCCCCTCCCCTAAAATCCTTACCAACCACTTCCAAAATACCAAACAGAAAAGTATGGTCAGAGTTAGTTTTAATATGTTGGTATAGTGCATTGTTTTTGTCTTGTTTCTTAATACTGTAAAGGTGCTCGTAGATCCTTCTTCTAAACCTCCTCTCAGTTTTGCTGACATAAAAATCCCGGCAAACATGGCAAACAGCGATAAACAAAGACCCCAAAAGGGACCACTAAATGTGGGGCCTGTGAATACTGTAAATTCATCATTACAACTCCCACTATTATGCGGGTACTAACGGGTTAGAGGTAAGGTTAACCATGGGCTCCTGTGCTACTACAAGGGTAGTATATATCGCTGTTTTCCATACTTGCCAGGATTTTTATGTCGTCAAAACTGAGAGGAGGATTAGAAGAAGGATCTATGAGCACCTTTACAGTATTAAGAAACAGGACGAAAACAATGCACTATACCAACATATTAAAACTAACTCTGACCATACTTTTCTGTTTGGTATTTTGGAAGTGGTTGGTAAGGATTTTAGGGGGGTGACTGGAAAAATAGATTAGACAGGGCTAAAATGAGGTGGCAATTACAGCTGAATGCCACAGTTGCCCCAGGTATTAATGATAATTTTTCAGTCAAACCAGAACTAAAACTTAGGGCAACAAGACTATAAAATAAGTCAGCCTAAAAGTGTTTTTCTGTTTAATATGAACTAATTTTGGTATTAGTAGTTAGATCCTAATTCTTACTATTTTTTTTTTCTAAGGCAACTGCCTTGAACATCTTAGAGTGGATATAATGCTGCTGTATGATTCTAATAATTAATTGGAAGTGATGATTGGGAAAGTGTTCTTTTATAAGGATGTATTTTTGCATTCACACAGTTCTGGTGAAGTCTTGATTGATAAAAGCGCTTGACTGTGGTTTGTTTTGGATGTATTCTTGGATGTATTTTACTCCACAGTTTTTTATCTACATTGTGTGATTTTTCTTTGACCAGTGGAATTAAAGTATTGTCATTATACTCGAGAGTCTGGTTTTTGGCTACAGCTGAAGTGGTAATTGTTTCTTTGTTCTATTAACTATGTTAAAGTATCAAGGCTGCTAGGAAGGTTGTTACATTTTATTCACTTCCCATAATTTCAAACTTAATTTTTTACCAAATTTCTTGCCATTGTACCTTTAAATTTTGCATTTCCCTCAGCAAGGAATACAAATAATTCTCAAAATTAACTGCTTGCACTTGTAGATAGCTTGTCTCCATAGAAATGCACTCAGCAATGAGTCCTTATAAATTTCAGGCAGAAAATAATGCACAGCTGCCCTCAGCTGCAGACGTCTTGACTCCACTGAACATTTGCCAGTGGAAAAAAAAACAAGATAATATTTTTGCAGTTGTAAGAAGCTTAACGTTTTTATGGATTTCATCATTTTGTCTTATTTTTATAAAGTGTGCATGCTTACAAAAACACCCATTTACAGCTTAAGCCATTGGTAGTAATCTTGACACTCATCCATGTAAAATAAAAAGAGAAAACATTCTGATTCTACATATAATATTATCAGTGCACTTTTTACACCCCTCCTCCCATACCAGCAGCCCAAAATCACAGCATATGAACATTTAACTTGTTTTTATTCAACCATTTTCTCTTGTTATGTAAAAAGTACTAGTTTACTTTAATATCTTTAATACATACAACAGTCACTGGAAAGACACCCCCCCCCCATTTAAAATACTCCTGACTATACACTACTCAAAACTATTTTACAGTATATAATATGCAGTTTCTATAATGAAATGCTTTATACAAATACTATAAGAACAAAAATTGTTTTACTCACAGTTTTTCCTGTTTTAGTGTCCTTCTAAACATTAATGATATAAAATGGGTCATATGCTTTACACTCTACTTACAAGTTTAACAAAGTAAACAAAAGTTCAATGTTTTCCAGCCAGTTTTTCTTATAAAGCCATACTTCACAAATGTGATAAGCAGCTTTATTATCTTCCATTAACTAATTTCAGACCTGCTGTTGTTCTTCCTGTTTATCTCAATTTCCCAACACTATACTCTGATTCAAGTCCAAGGTAGTCCTGATTCTTCTAGACAACTCCTGTGCTTTTCTCAGTCTCTCAAGCATCTCCCTTTGGAATATTTGAAAAAGGTTTCACTGGCAAAGTCTCTCTATGAACCTTTCCATCAGAAGAATGAGAAGCAGCGTCCTCTTCTCCTTGTTGACTCACTTTTTGTTGGATAAACTTTTTTACTTCCTCCTTAAGCTGTTCTGTGTCAAAAAATGACTATGAACCTCCATGAAAAAACACTTTGAAGACAGCTGGCTACAGCAGGTTGAATCTCACAACTGCATGTCAACATTCACTGACTGCTGGGATAAATTTGCTTCTCTTTTGCCTGGTGTACAGTAAATAAGCATTTCTACCAATACTCTGCTGTCTCCAATTTTTAGTACTTTGCCCTTCTGCCACAGTTTTGTCAGGATCAACTCTTTCTGCTTTTATGATTGCATCTTTACTAATACAGGTCTTAACTGGGAAAACTACTCATGTACCAACTCTTGTGCTCAACGTTTTCTGGAATTCATAAATTCCAATGCCATGGATCAAATTATCCACACCCCCACCAGGGGCAGCAATATCCTAGATCTGGTTATTACCAACATGGGCAACCGGTGCTCCACACCAGCGGTCAATTCCTTGTTGGTCAGATCCGACCATAAGCTAATCACCCTAGACATCCACATCCCTCCCCCACCCCCCATTAGGGAAACCACAGTAAAACATTTCTCCAAAGCCAACTTCACGCTTCTTAAGACAGAAGTGGCAAACTTCCCTACACCCATACTGACAGACAATAGAGGTATGACTGCTGAATCCTACACAAATGCACTTTATAAGCATTTACATGAGTGCATGGATCGTGCAATCCCTAACAGAACCAAGATGCTATCCTCCAAAAAAAGGAAGCCAATCTGATGGTCCCCTGCCATAAACAAACTCTACAACAGAAGAAAGAAACTGTTGCAAAAAAGAGTAAAATCCCATGATTGGAGAAACTCCCTGGTCAGCTTCAGTAAGAAGCTGAGATCCCTCATAAAATCCTCCAAAGCTAGTTATGAAAACAAAATCGCCACTGACTCTAAAGGCAACCACAAAGCATTCTATAGCTATGTCAAGAATCTCAATGGCAACACTCAGATCTGCTCTGAGTTACAGCACAATGGCACAAAATATACAGAACCAACAGATATTGCCAACATCCTGGCAGATAGGTTCAGTGCTAACTTTACCCCTCTGTCATCCCCTAAAGGGCCCATCTGTATACCAAAAGAATGCAAAGTTCCTGTAATCATGGCTGCACAGGTAAAAAACACACTATCCAAAGCCAAGAACACAGCATCCATGGGACCTGACGACATCCCAGGCTGTGTTCTACATGAACTACAGAACGAACTGGCACCCCACCTAAGTACCATGTTCAATCATAGCCTCACCTCAGACTGTGTGACCACTGAATGGTGCACAGTGACAATTATCCCACTCCACAAAGGGGGAGCCACCACAGACCCCGGAAACTACCACCCCATTAGCCCAACGAGCCTGGCCTGCAAGGCTATGGAGCATATCATCATGGAACTTATAAACAATGACATTGGTAATCTCCAAACTCAGGACCCCACCCAGTTCGGGTTTGTAAAAGGCAGATCATGTCTCCTAAACCTGATATACTTCTTTGAAGCAGTCACCAAAGCCGTAGATGAGGGTAAGGTGGTTCACACAGCCTATCTAGATCTCGCCAAGGCTTTTGACACCATCCCCCACTCTGGAATTATAGACAAACTCACTACACTAGGTATAAATCCCTATGTCATAAGATGGGTTGCCAACTGGCTCACTGACAGAACCCACACTGAAAAAGTAGCAGACTCCAAATCCAGCTTCAGACCAGTGACAAGTGGAGTACCACAGGGTTTAGTCCTGGGTCCTCTCCTGTTTGGTATCTACTTCTCTGAAGTACAGGCCAACACAGAAGGTCTTTGGCTAATGAAGTTCGCAGATGACTGCAAACTAAGATCCATAATCAAAACTCCAAAAGATGTGGACATCCTACAAAAGGGCCTTGCTGAGACAGATGCGTGGTGTCAAAGCCATGGCCTCAAGCTCAATGCCAAAAAGTGATTTGTCATTCCTTTTGGTAAAAACTCAGTACCCATGAACTACCACATAGGTGGTAGTCTACTTAACACCAAAAGTGTGATAAGAGACCTTGGGACACAGGTGGAGAGTAGTCTCTCCTTTGATAATCACATCGCCACAGTAGTCAGGAAATCCTTCTATGTGGCACACCTCATCACAAAAGGTTTCTCATCCAGGAAAAAAGAGGTCATTGTTCCCCTCTACTCGTCACTCATTAGACCCATTATAGAGTACAATGCCCCTTTTGGTAAGTACCTCACAAGACATCTACAGCAACTGGAAAAGCCACAGAAATACCTCACAAAGAGGATTACCAGCCTCAAAGAGATGCCCTATGCAGACCGTCTCAAAAAACTGCAGCTTTACTCCATTGCATATCGCCTACTTAGAGGTGATCTCTGCCTAACACACAAAGCTATGTCAAACCCAGAGCTTTTAGACATGCTCCACTTAAAGAAATCCCAATCCCTACGAGCTACATGCTCTAGGGACCTAAACCTTGTCACCACAATAAACAGAACATGCTGGAGGGATAGATTCCTGTCCCAGAGACTTCCCATACTCTGGAACAAACTACCTATCTATATCAAACAAAGCTCCTCATTAGCACTGTTGAAAAAAAATCTTGATGATTGGATGGGAGATAGGAAATTCACCCCGGGGATCACTTCTGTGGCTCTGCTCGACAGTGGCACAGGAAAATAATTTTCTTGGGTGGCGAAAGCCAGGGTACCTTTGGTTAGGCTTATATAGGCCCTAGGGCCAATAGTCTAGTACCTACCTATGAACCTATGGCTGCTTTCTCATGGCCAGGTATGGAGAATACACTCGGTGTGCCCTTTCAATTAACACTTTCTGCAGAGTTGCTTATCTGTGCTTACAGTGTGTTCCTTCCAGTTTCTATGGCACAGCAGAAAATCTCAGGTTTTCTCTGCACACTCTTTCTTCTAACTCTGCTATTTTTTAAAACATCTCTTGTTGAGAAACCTTTTACAGTTTTTATCAGTTTATCTGAATGGCTAGTTAAAGCTTCTTCTATTTTTTCCAGCCTTTTGTTGTTTGACTTGATATATTCCTTCAGTGTTTCATTTATTTTAATTGTCTCTGAGTACATTATATTTATTTTTTTCCTCTAAATTACTGGCAGCTATCTCTTGAAAAAAGGTTGAAGCCTAAACTGCTTTTTGCTGAACAGCTGCAGAATCCTTTCCAGTGTTTTTTCTTCAACTTTTCTGGTTGATTTTTCTTTCAGGTTTTCCAAATTTCTTGTTTGTTGGCATTTGGGTAGTGTATTTACAGCCAGTAACTGAATTTTATCAAAAAAAATCAACTGGATTCTTTTTTTATCAGTTTCTGTTTTAGCAAATCAGTGAGCAGCCATCTAAGTTCACAAAAATTGGTTTCTTATAACAGAAACTGAAATTGGGTTTATTTACTGTCCAATATTTTAAAAGTATTCTTTTTTTTCTGATTGCTATTTAAACTGACAATGATTAAAGATGAAAATGACGGTAAAGTCATTAAATCCAGATAGAGAAAATGTGTTTTTAAATAAGTATATGAATCATTCTGAAGAATGGAATACAGAATGTGTTAATACATAACATTATAGAAAATGTAAAGAATGAAAGAAAACCTATATTACATGATGAACAAGTTTAAACTTGATATCTATAAAATATAAAATTAAAACGTAATAGCTAACACAGATTTATTCTGTAGCCTAACTAGGATTAAATTCCTAATTAAACTGCCATGCACTAGCTAATCTTTATCACTAAAGTTCTCAATATACATAACACTAATAAAAAGCAGATGCAACCTCTACTTGTATGATTTAGCTTTTTTGTCAACTGAAGATACTGGCCCAGACTCTATAAGACTTACTGTTTTTGTTTTAATTTCTCCAAGTGCCAGATTCAATAAAGTCGACACAGTCCGCTAAAATGAAGTTCACATTGCTGAGCAATATGCACATGGTAGCACACCATTTTGTATTCAGTAAGTGGTTCAACATGGTGTTTAGAGCCACGCAAACATGGTAAACATTGTGGGATGTTCATTACATCATAAGCAGTTGAATTGTGTGCTAATCAATCAATTCAAGATGGCTATTCAACAAGCTATAAATCAATCATGTAGACTCAGTGTAGATTTTCCTTACAAATTCCAAAACCTACTGGAATACAGCCACTGAAGGTACTCTACACAGTAACACTGCCAGGGGCTACAATTGTTGTTATACATATGTATGTGCAACAGGCGCAAGTCTATGCTGCTACTGCTACTGCAAATAGACCCCAGCCAAGAAGCAAAATTGTATTTAAATCACTGTTAACTTACCACGGTCTGCATTCTGTGGAAATTGTAGAGTGGTACAGGGTGGCTAGAGACATACTACAGGAACTCTGCAACCTCTGTCATCCACAGCTGTGAGCAAGGGCCAACCGAGGGGAACCACCAATACCTGTGGAGGCTAAGGTATGTGTAGCACTTAGAGTTTTAGCTACAGGAACCTTTCAGAGGCTAACAGAGCATTTATGTTATTTATGTGTTTATTTATTTACCAAAGAAAAACTCAAAACCAGTGAAACCAACTCCAAACAACTAACAAAACTGGTGCTCCAGAAAAGACAAGCCAAGGAAATAACGTAAAATAGTTTATTCAATGTTTTCATCCGATAGACTTCTTCAGAATAAAATTATCTACAAAACCACAAGTATTTACACTAATACATTCATTAACAACCAATTACAATTCAGTTATATAATTGATTAATTCATTCATTATCTACTTAGTTAAAAATATTTTAAAAACAATAACTTTAATATGAACATCATTTATTTATACTTTCAATTTATTATTGACTAAAAAACATTTAATATTTAACATATCATTAAGGCCTGGGGAAACATCAGCTCCCAGCTTTAATTGCCACAGAGTTTCCTGTCTTTCCACCTTATTTTTCATGCTACCTCCCCTTAAATTACTTTTAACATGTTCTAAAATCGAGAACATACATTTTTTGTATAATGTACATTTCACTGTGTGCCTGTAAAGGGCATTATTTATATCTTTAGTCTTTATCGCATAACAATGCTCCTTTAAACATTTGCTGAGGCTTCTTGTAGTCATACCTGCATAATAAGCAGCACAGCCTGAACATAAAGCAACGTATACAATATTATTAGTCAGACAATTATATCTTCCATCAATACTTATAATTTTATGATAGTTCTCTAAGTTGATGTAAGGTCCCTCCAAAATGTATCTGCAGGCACTACAGCTATAACATTTGAACATCCCTTTGATTTTATTTGTAACTGGAGGTAGTATTAAAGTTTCATCACGCTGAAGCATATTTTTAATAGTGTGATTCTTCTTATAAACAAACTTAGGTGCTTCTCCCAACACTGCACTCAATTCATTATTGCTATTGATTATTTTCCAATTATTTTGTATAGCAAACTTAATATTTTCACTATCTACAGACATCTCTATGGCATATCTAGGTAACATCTCACAAGATTTCCCAACAAGATGTAATTTATTAACAATTAATCCTTTAATTAAAATAGATGGAAAATCATTGTCTCTTCTTGCCTTAATATTAGAAGCTAATTCATCTAATAACTTAATAGGATATCCTCTATTAATGAACAATTGGGTAATAAATTCCATCTCTGTATTAAAATCAGTTTCATTACTAACCATCCTAGAAGCTCTTATATATTGGCCCTTCGGAATGTTTGTTTTTATAAAATGTGGGTGATTACTTTGGAAATGTAAATAATTGTTTACATATGTTTGCTTCCTGTAAACTCTACTGGAAAACTTCTTTTCCATTACATTCCAAATTAGTTCTACATCCAAAAAACAAACTCTCTTTCCTATGTCACCAATAGTAAAATTCAAAAAACTGCAACTACTATTGATTTCTTCCAAAAAGTTATTTGCCATAGTATCTTCACCTTTCACAATGAAAAAAAAGATCGTCAATAAATCTGCAATAAAATAAAACCTTTGGAAAAAACTTCAGGGTTGGTAGGATATCTTTTTCCCACCAATCCAGCAAAGGCTGGCGCTGCTGTAGCCCCCATAGCTACTCCCTTTAATTGTTTATAATATTTTTTATTGAAAATAAAATAGTTGTTTTCCAATAATAACTCTAGCAAACTTAGATATAATTTGATACTGGAATTACTCCACGTAGTATATTTGTGCAAAAAATTACCAACAAACTCCACTCCTTCAATCTGAGGAATGGAAGTATATAAGGAAGTAACATCTACTGTTAACATGGTTAATTTGTTACAGATTAAATTAGATGGATCAAGAGTGTTAAAAATGGTGTTAGAAAATTCTCTTATCATATCAAGAAAAGACCAAGAATCTTTTACAAAAAAAGGCAAACTTTGAACCAACGGATTTAAAACAGAATCCAAGAACAAAGAAATAGCTTCAGTAGAACTCCCTGCAGCTGAAACTATCAGTCTAAAGGGTGGGTTGGTTATATTTTTATGAATTTTGGATATACCAAATAGTATACCCACTTTAGGTTCATCTATTAAAAGAAAATTATACAAATCCATAGACATGTCACCATTCATTAGAAAGTCAGATAAGCAATATTGTATATATTTATAACGTCTTTCAATGGTGTTATAAGTTACTTCACAATATTCACTTTCATTACTTAAATAAGCTTTCCATGGCCCCATTATAGTCTATAGTTTGCATAATAACCAACCCACCACCTTTATCCGCCTTCATAAAACGTAAATCATGTTCGTTTCTAAATTCAAAAAAAAACTTTCTTCATTAGTTAAATTGAAAAACCTTTGTTTAGGTTTACTATTTAAAATGGACCTAACATCTCTCTCACAAAAGCTGTCAAACACCTTTAATGTCGAGTGCAAGCAAGGGTTATATACTGAAGGTTTATGTAAACAATTCACTGATTTAACATTGACATATTTCATAATATATCTCAAATTCAGCTTTCAGATATACTTTTTTAGTTCTAATAAAGTGTTAGCCACAGGAGCTCGCTTACTAGGTATATAATTTAAACCTAGTTTTAAAACGCTCTTGTGTGTCCGTTAAACTAGTGTCTGTTAAATCACACAATTTAATCTCTGAACTCACTGAAAAACTCGGAGACAGACTCAGTTCTTCTTCCGAAATCGGCTCCTGCCTCGATTCTGTCTCGACTGTGTCCTGTTGGATCTCGCCCTGAAGTTTTTTGAAGAGCCTGCAACAAATTGTCCCAAAGAGTTGCTGGGCTCCTTGCTTTACATGTTGACACTAGGCTTTCTTGACTGCTCATGTGTGACATCAGAACGTTGTTGTATGCTGTTAGCTCCTTTATTACCTGCACATAAAGGGCCCATTGCATTTGAACTCAAAGAACTTTTTTGAAAAGATGAAACACCCAATTTCTGATCCTTCTTATCCACACTGATAAAATAAGCAGTCCCAGCATTGTAGTTATTCAGATCTCTTTCTATTTTGCTTATTTTTCTGTCTATCACCACCTTTTACATATTTTTTCACTGTATCAAACACTTTACGGTAGATGTCATTTCCATCTTGTTCATTGTTTAATTGCTTTTTATATTACTATCAATCTCTTCCAACTGGGACTTCAACAATGTTATAGAGTCATTATTTCTGGTGATTAATAATTTAAGAAAATCCAAACCAGCAACATTAAAAAATGTCACTAGTTTTTGTCTTTCTGGAGCACCTGTGTTCTTATTTATTTATTTATTAATTTATTTTACATTTGTTTATCAGGAAAGTCAGACTGGACATATAATTGATTTTCAGCAGAGGCCCGGGGAGAAAAGATCCATTTAATTTATCAAGCAAGCCAAAAATAGAACATACATAACAAAGACTACATTTCAATATTGACAGTTGAAAAAAAAAAAGCTCCACTTAATACAAAACATATAAAAGTAGAACATGTTAGACATAGATTACATATCAAGGCTGATGAAATAAATTTTAACTAAGCAAAGTTCCTCTTAATCCAGCAAAATAAACCAAAAGTAGGACATATATAACAAGGAAAACATTTAAAAAATGATGACAATTATAAGTAGAGAGAGATTTTCAGATAAATACAGAATAATAAATGTGCAATGAAAGCAATTAAAAGTGACAGTAAGTATACAAATCCTATTATGGGTATTATGTTAAGTTGTGTAACAAAGTGAAAGCAAAAAGGAAAGCAGTATTTTAATTGCTAGTTATTTGTAAGTTAATTACTAACCTGGGTCAGAACATGAGCATAGCCACATAGTAGATAAGTGGGTTTTGAGACGTTTTATTAAGGATTGGTTTGCTAGTTGTGGATCTTATGTTTAGAGGTAAGGTATTCCAGAGTTTTGCAATGCAGTTAAAGAGAATCAATGCAGTATTTTTACTTTTGGTTATGTTTATTATTATTATTGGAGCATAACCGAGTATATGAGTAGTGATTTAATATGTTTTGAAGAGATGGAGTTTTTTCAGACTGGTAAAGTACTTGATGAGCTACGGTAAGTTGGTTGAAGGTTAGTAGATTGGGTAATTCTAGCCAAGATAGTTTTTTAAAAGCTAAGCAGTGATGGTGCCTATAAGTAGAATCAGTGGCAAACTTTGCAATTTTGTTATAGCAAATGTCAGGTTTACTTAAATCAGATTTCCTTAGGTTAGCAAGAAGGGGAGAGTCATAGAAGAGGGTGGAAGCAAGGTAGGTTCTAGCAGTGATGGCCTTAGTATTATTACTTAGGTAATTTTTATACCTGTATAGGGTACCAAACTTTTTATGTACTTTCTTTATTGTTTGGGCTATGTGTAGGTCAAATTTCATGTTGTGATCTATAATAACCTTGAGAAGTTTGGTTTGGGGGACTGGGGTAATAGTGGTATTATTGGTTGAGGTGATTTTGAATGGTGGGATGGGGTCTGTGGCTTTTATCAGATGAAACAACATCAGCTTGGTTTTATTGGAGTTGAGTATAAGTTGTGCATTGGTTAGCCAAGATTTGACAGCAGTGAAGCATTCCTGAGTTATTTGTTGAGGTAGTTGGAGTGATGGAGCAGAACAGACTAGGAGTCAGTCACCTGCATATTGTACCAAGGTGGCATGTAGGGTGTTTGTATGAAGGTTGTTAGTAAATATAGCAAAAAGAAGTGGACCTAGGCTAGACCCTTGTGGAACTCCTAAAGTAGAAGCCAAGAGAGATTATTTTGCCATTTTACAGCCTGTTGGCAACCAGTAAGATAGTCCTGGAACCACACAAGTGTGGAAGGCTTAGTTTTAGTTCAGAAAGTGCATTTAAGAGTTTGTTATGAGATACAGTATCAAACGCCATTGACAGATCAAGAAAGATAGAAGAAACAAGTCTGCCTTAATTTCAGAGATGGTTAACAGTGTTAGTAAAGTTGTGGAGGGCAGTGGTGGTGTTATGATTAGGGCAGAATCCATGGTGAGTATTAGCTAGAAGATTATTAGTTAAGAGATAGTTTAGAATTTGTGAATGCATGCATTTTTCAAGGATTTTTGCTAATGGAGATATGATAGCTACAGGTCTGTAGCTAGATAGTTCTGTCGAATGGCCGCCTTTGTGTAAGGGTATAATATATGATATTTTCCAGAGTGTTAGGATGTGCTGTTCTGAGATGGACCAGTTTATGAATATAGAGACTGGATATGAGATGGCTTCAGCAGCAATTCTGAGGTTTTCGGTGGGCAGTTTATCTGCTGATAGTGTAGTGGGAATAAGCTTTTTAAAATATTTTTATAGTGCTTATTGGAACAGGCTGTAAGGAAAGGTAATTGTCATCATGTATTGATAATGAGAGGGCAGGGGAATGTGATGGTTGGTTGTTGTTTGTGAGGGCTGGTATGGATTCAATAAAATATTTGTTAAATAGATTGGCAATGTTGTCTGTAGTGTTGCTGGTTGATGGTGTTAGTGTGATAACTTGTCCTGGCTGTAGAATTTTGTGTATGGTGGGCCAGAAGTTTTGTGGGTTCTCTTTATGCTTTGATTGTATGTCACTATAGTAGTTTATTCTGTCCTGTCTAATTTGCCTTTTATATTTATTTCTTAGTTCTAGATAGTTCTATTTATTTACTACATTTTTATTACTGATCCATTTTCCCAGGCCCTGCCTCTAGTTTTTTAGTAGTGATCTTGTCTCTTTGGTGAGGCATGGGGCATACTTGGATTTTATTCTTATTGCTCTGGGAGGAGCCAGTTTATTTAAGATATTAAAGAAGGTAGTGTTAAAATACTCTACTACTGTGTCTAATGGGAGATATTTGAGTGGGGTCCAGTTGCAGAGTTTGAGTGTGGATATGAAGTATTGAGAGTTGAATTTCTTTTAATTCAGATGTGGTGGTAATTGGTAACTTTAATTGGATTTATTCAGTGAAGGAGTAAGAAGGTAGGAAGGTGGTCACTGAGAGTATCAGGGAGACGGCCAGAGTGAAGTGAAGTGATAGTGGGGATTGTTAGTTAGTATCCAGTCGATGATGGACTCCTTTTTTTGTTGCTTTATCAACTCTAGTAGTTGTACGAATTGTTTCAGTGAAGCCATGGAGGTTAATATGGTCAGTGGGGTTAGTGAGGTATAGGAGATCCAACCAATATTAAAGTCTCCCAGTATAATTATTTCTTGGGGGAAGGATTTTGCTGTCCAGTGTAAGATGGGTTCTAAAGTATTAAGATTACTTCCAGGGGGGATGTAGGCTCCAACTCTATTTCTGTTTCTTTAGTTGATTTTTAATCTAGTAAACATAATCTCTGTGTTATTAAAATCTGGGGTGGTATGGTCAATAGTTTCAAGTGTGGATTATTTTTGAATAGAATGGCTATGCCAACACATCTTTTGGACTTTCTGTCTTGTCTATATATATTATATC
This sequence comes from Protopterus annectens, assembly GCF_019279795.1. Classification (NCBI taxonomy): domain Eukaryota; kingdom Metazoa; phylum Chordata; order Ceratodontiformes; family Protopteridae; genus Protopterus; species Protopterus annectens. Next base: position 333,620,849 of record NC_056742.1, read on the forward strand.
CAGGAGAAATTATTTCATTGCTACTGATTTCTGGCTTTAGCCAGGTTTCGGTAATTAGAGCAATGTCGGGAGAGTATAGTGAAAGGGTGGCATGTAGTTCTTGTTTTTGTTAGTTATACTTCTTAGGTTTATATTTAGTATTAGTAAATCAGTTCCTTTTCTGGGGAGGTTTAATGGGTTTTTGTGCTGGCCGGTGGGTTGGTTTGGATTATTTTTAGGGCCAGGATTTGTGCATATATCACCACTATGAATAACCTGGGATGCTATATGTAAGACTGTTTAGCTATGAACTTGTCATATCTCAGGAATATATGGGAATAAGGTTGATTTGGGAATACTACAAATGTGGCTAGATCAATGTATGTGCTATTGCAGATAGATGGTGATATATTTAGAGTAGTGGGTTTTTGTTGTGAAGGGTTAGGGAATGGAGGAGTTTGGGATGATGATGTAATGTTGTTGAGTTCATTAAGGCAGGAGGTCACATGAGCAGCTATAGTGAGGACTAAGAGAATTTTAGAGTGTAAAGTCCACATTCTGTTGTTGTCTAGTTATCAGTGATTTACTAGTTAGTTTATGTAGTGTAGATAAAGATGTGTGAGTTACTTTAAGTAGTGCACGTTAAACTGTGTGAGTATAGTTGAAGTGATGAGATTGGTGGAAGTAATTACTAGCTATGTGTAGTATGGGTTATGTAATTTAGTGGAATGGAGTGAAGAGAGATTGTTATGTTCTGATTGGTTAGGGGAGGTTATAGGGAGTACTTAGTTAAAAATAAATGTACAGGTAGAGGGGGTGGGTGGGGAATGGGGAAAGGTAGGGGGGAGCAGAGTGAGCCTGAGTGTGGTGAGGGTAAATGGAGCAGGAAAGACCCTGGTCTTGGCTGAAGTTGTTAGAACTAATCAGAAACTCTGGTACAAGGTAAGTAAGTACAATGTTCTTTTAAAGATGTTACTGGATGGAATTTTTGCCAGTGTTACAATAATTGCTGTGCCCTGCCAGCTTTATTGGTATGTTGTAGATTAATGTAACTTTTCAGAGGGATGGACAGGAGAAGAAGTAGCTGAATAAAAGATGGTTACATAGACCATGACTGCGGGGGACTCGTACAGGGTGAGTGAAGTGAGTAGCTGTTACCCCAGGCATAGAGTTTGCCATTCCAGAGTAACTTTAGTTAACTTAGAAAGGAATGGCTTTTTTCTATATCAGCCTGAGTCAGAAACCCAAAGCACATGTCATGCACTTTTCCATGCAGGATGTGCTCATCCTACAAATATAGTTCTAATAAAAATTTCTTTTTACATCTAGTCTCTGGTAGAAGATATTATAGTAAGACATATACAGACTGTTAGACTAAACATGTTGTCTACATTGCTGTGACCTCTGTGATAACTTTTATGTTAGCAAGACAACTAAAAGAACAGATATCCAAATATATGAGTGATATCCATCTTAATGATGTTAAAAGTTCCCTAACTAGACATATTAACTTGAATAATGGTCACAGTTTTAAGTTTATGGTTATACAAGTGATGTCAGAAAATATTCGAAGGGGCAACATCACTGCCAGAACACAGTGAGAGGAAATGAATTAGATATTTGAACTTCAGACTGATAAGTTGCCCAGCGTGAATGGAAATGTACCTGAAAACCCGCCCTAAAAGGGCATAGACTTCGGAGTTAGTCATAAATTAATTTGTGAATGGAAGAAACATGAATGAGGACACATGACGCTTGTAGCTGTGTCTGCGGATGGGGTTTTTAATTGGATAATTGAACGTTTCATTCTAGATAAGAATACTGGTTCATTTTTGTGTTAGCAGATCTGAAGAAGGGTTTTTGAGACCAGAAAGCACTCACGTTGTTCATGTTTGTCTAGTTTTACATTGTTTTAACTTGGTTTTAACTTGAGAATTAAAATTGACTTATATGCTTGATTCTGCAGTGACCACACTGGTTTTTTTCATCTTTGTATTTATATACAATTCATGAGCATATCAAAGAAGAACTTCTTCTGTGGCAAGAATGGAAAATCACCTATATGGAAGATATGTTTTTTCTCTAATGCACAGGTTTGAATCCCACATTCTACAAATTGATGTTATCAGTGTGTAAAGCCAAACAAAAAATGTGTCAGGTCATAAAATTTATGTCCCCAATGCATGTCTGCAAAGTTGAATTACCTAACAGTTACAGCCGCAGCCAGCACAAAAACTAATGCCAACTGTTGCATTAACCTTACTATTTCAAAAACTGATCTCGTCTCTGTTTGGCACTGTTGCTTTCCACATAACATTGAGCAAACGTGGTTGGTATGGTTGTTGGGGTTTGAGTAGTAGCACTAAACACGATAACACAAACTGGTGGGAAAGCACTCTTAACTGTTACTCTTTTTTCCTGAACAGATAGTCTGGAGGTAGAAGAGAAGGTGCCCAGTTTAGGGCTCAAAGGTGGGGTGTCAAGGAGTCCAGAATCTTTATTTGACTCCTTATAAGGGCCACACATGTAGTCTCTTGCAGGGGGACTATAATGGCTCCCAGTAGTCTGAGGCATGGAATAGTCTGGCCAAGGCAGTCTCCAGTCCGACTGTCATTTCACACACTAGAGAACAGTGCAGCCACCATTTTAATGACCTCAAAAGGTGCAACAGGGTACATTCAACAAATGGCTGGCTGAGTTTAGCACTGCTGACATCAAGGAGTTGTGTAAGTATACAGATAAGGAGGATTTAAACTAGACAGACAGCTGCATATAGGCAAGACTGGTATGCATAATGCTCTTCTCTTGTTCTCTTCTTTTTATTTCACAGCCAACCAGGAGATAATGTTAAACAGGGAAGCCCATGCTGATCATTTAGAAAGGCTTAGCAAAACAAGAGGTATGTATGCAGCACAACATAACTATTATTTTATCTAAAGGATTTATCTTCTACACAGTAGTAGCAAATTTAGCATGTATTTCCAAACTGTAAAATCAAGCATGCATGCTTCAGCTTGTAGCACAAGCCAACAGTAGGAGTGAATTCTGATACTATAGTCAGACATTTTGGATTCAGATATCACAATTAACAAATAGACAGTAACATCATTTAAAAATATTACATAACAATTTCAACAGAAGTGGCATAAATGTCCTGTTAATTAATCTTTATTTGACCAAGCTTGTATGCAATGTATGCACATTGTAAGGATTACTTTGAGAAATCATCAGTTATAGTTTGTAGTTGTCAAGAAGTATACTTAAATGTTGTTGTGTCTTTCGGCTTTTTTCAGGTTAGGGGTTGCCACAGCAGAACTCCGGTCTGCTAATGATTGGCAGTAGATTTTTACGTGCCAAGTTGCCAGTCCTGATGCACAACCTTCAACGAAGGTACGCCGATTCATGCATGTCTCTACACAGAAGATACACTAGCTGAGAATCGAACAGGACAATGCCTTACTGTGAGGTGACAACGCTACCACAGCACCACCACCGTGTAAAAGCGAAATAAATTATTTATATTGTAATAATTCATTTTATGTCATGTATGACTTTTTTCCTCCCACCCCAAACCCTTTTTTATTTTTATATGTTTTGATATAAATATATGCTTTGATCTCATCAATTTCTGACAACTCACAAAATGCTTAACAGCACAGGGAGGTAGGCCAACCACTGTGGCTCAGCCTGCTCCCACTCCACTGGCTCCTGTACTGATGCCCAGCACATCTGGGGCCCAACGTGGCAGTACAGTCTCAGCTGCCCCTGCACTACCTGGGCCCTCCAAATCAGGTTGTATTACCCCAGCAGCTGGTGCAGGGGTACCCTCTGGGAGTAGTGACAGAGGTAGGAAATGTGTCACCCACCAGAAGATGCCAGTCTTGGTGCATAGGGTTGTGCACAGCACCACTGGTGCATGCCTATGCCAGATGGAGAGTATGCTCTCTATTATGGTATGTAAACAAAAACATCAAGCACTCCAACAGCCAGAGGAGTAAGAGGACAGTGATGACAGTTCTGCAGGTGAAGACAAGATTCGCACTGTCCCCATATTTGAATGGCATGGACATCCGATGTCCCCTCCCTATCTCCAGTCATGGTGTCCCCCAAACTGTGTCCCTCACCATCCATGTGTCTTGTCTTGTTTGTCATGTTTGTGTGCAACTGCTTCTTTACCTACCCTGCTTACATGACACAGAAACATTCCTCCCTTACTGAAGTAAAAAATAAAAAAATGGGAACCTGTACCACAAAAAATATTGTCCCATACATAGCTCTCCACTTTATACAAGTGTCTTCCCAACACACTTGATTTGGTCCAATTGCCTATACAACATGATTGCATTGTTGTCACTCCTCCTTGTTGAGGTGACAGTCCAAATTTAGCTAATATTCTATACATCTTTTTATTTTACATTGGTGAAGAAGTGGATAGCTGTGGTTCTTTACAAGCTCCGCCCCGCACATGCCTATATTGCTATATTGCTTTCCCTTTGTTCTTCCCCCTGCTTGCCCCCCATTTCACCACTTTCGTATCTACCCCATTTTAACACCTTTAATCTGGTCAAAAATAGAATCATACACCACACACATGGCATAATTGGCCCCTAGTGAAGCCTTCAGAAACTAATTTGTTGAGAACAGGTAAAGGAAAACCATACCTACATAAGAATAGGGAGGAGGATGGACCTGCTGCAAATATGAATATTAATAATAAACAGGATGATAAAAAACAGGATAATTATTCCATACTCCAATAGGAATATTAAGGTCAAGGATGTTATATATAAGAATTGGGGTATATTAATCACGGATGAAAAAATATTAGATATAGTGGGACCTAGGCCCAATTTTACCTATATGAACATGAAATCTTTGAAAAGGTTATTATGTTATGAACAAGACAAGAAAGATTTTATGAATTCTAATAGATATGGTACTTTTCCTTGTCAAAGATGTAACCAGTGCTCTTATATGGTAGAGGATAACTGTTTCACACATCCTGACACAGGACATGAGTATAGGCTATGTCATTATAGTGACTGAAAATCCCGAGACTTGATATACTTGGCACAGTGCCAGATATGCAAGTCTTTTTTATGTAGGCAAAATGAATAGAAGTCTCAGAAAGCGGGTCAGAGAACATATATATGCCATCAATAAAGAAGATGAGAGAAATGCTTTGGTGAGACACATACAGAGTGTTGGTACAAGACATAATTTTAAGTTTAGGGTGCTAGAAATGATAAGAAAGACTGATAGGCTAGGTGATATAAACAATCTCACTGAGGAATGTGAGATCAGATGGATTATGGGACTACAAGCCCATAGGGCACATGGGTTGAATGAAAAGGTGACTTTGAAACTGTTCTTAGCAGCACGTCCCTGTAGTCACTGATTTTAAAAGGTTTTTTTTATATATATATATATGATGATAAACACAGTTTTTATCTTAATATGTATTATATATTTATGTACTACTATTCATTATTTTATATATATATATATATATATATATATATATATATATATATATATATATATATGTGTTTTTTGTTGAATTTACTGTAATAAATTATTCATGACATCTTTTAGATGATTGGATGGGGTTAATTGATGGGATATGTAAAATGGAGTTGTTTTTTTATGGCAGTATTGAAGTCTGATGAAGCGTATGTTATACATGAAAGCGCTTACTGTGACTGCAGTTTTTTACTATTAAAGCCATTTGGAATACAGTTCGCTGTGGTGAGCCTTATTTGTTTTACACTGATTCATAGGTTCTAATCTCACTGTAGCCAACGTGTGTGTGTGTGTGTGTGTCTGTCCGTCTAGTCCAAAGAAGATAACTGTGTATCCTTAAGTCATCAGTACATTCCCATGGAGTACCAATATTTTGACAGTTGTACTTGTCTACACATCCATTTAATTCAGGCCTCACAACATCATCTCTCAAACATCCAATGATGATGCCATCCACTATAAGTTGCCCTGCAGCATTGTAAAAGTCAAACTTGTGCCACTGCACTTGCATTAAATACTTAGTTCTCTAGTCAGTGTACTTAGGTAAGTGTTCAAATCTCACTGCAGTCAATTGGTGTGTGTGTGTTCAATTGGTTGACATTCAAGAGACATTTTACACCTGGATGTGGGACACTGTTATTACCGCCCAGACACTGCTGATGACATCATTTATAAAGTGTTGCCCGACAGTGTAAAAGCCAGACTTGTGCTGTGACACCTGTATTAAGTACTGTGCATTGAAAGTACTTAGGAGGGGTTCTATTCTCATGGAAGTCAACTGTGTGTGCAGTCAGCTTCACTATGGTGATAATTTTAGAACAATATGTGAGTCCACAGCTATGTCAAACGCTACTCTGAACATTTCACTGTAGCATACAGTGATGTTGTCATCTTATATAACATGCACTTTGACAGTATTCAAGACAAACCTGTGCTGTGGCAGTAACATTAACTACTGTGTTTGCAAGCCACTTTACCTACACATATAGGGGTTCTAATTTGACAGCAGGCAACTTGTATGTCTAGACATACACCTGTCATTTTTGAGACAATTGTACATAGGGATTTGACTCCACATTTATGTCCTACACTCCTTTCAACATGTCCTCCTCAGCATACAGTGATGCTATCATACACCATAAAGTGCAATGTGGCAGTGTTACACTCGGACATATGTGGTGTTGCTACTGTGACATTACAGGGCATTCATTATCTATATATACACAGGTGTAAAGTTCAAATTAGGTCCGGTCTACTGCTGTGTATGTGCATTTGGTGGTACATTATGGTCATTGTATGATCTTTGGAATCACTCTTCATTTCACTACTACTCAGGGAACCTTTCATGTAGCACCATGAATACACCAGTCTCCTTTTTCCTCTGGCCATATAATGTCCTTTCTGCAGAGGAGTGGAGGATGTCCTCATGTCAAATATTCATATGTACATCATGAAGCAGAGTCCTTACGTGAGTCTCTGCAAGCCATCTCCAGACCACTGCATGTGTTAGTGCTAATTCTGTCATGGTGTGGTGCACATGTCCCATATGGACTTTGGCAGGGTGCAATGCAATCCAACACATATGCACAACAGTCCTACTATCTTCCATCATATAGAAATAGCAGATTTTTTTTCATAGTATAATAATGGCTAGGATCTCATGTGATGTTGGCCATTAGCCTAATAATGTCCTATGACCCTCTGAACAGTTGACTTGTCAATGTTGCTACATTGACATGTGCTACATTAAGGTGTGGATGCACAGTATGGCTACAAGAAGGTATTTACAATCTGTGATGTGAGCTAATGTATTGATGGCCATTGCTGCCATTGCAGTACATGTGCCTTCTATAACAGCTGTAGTAACATGCTTCCTGAGAAGTGTTGACATGGTATGATACACTTTTATGTATATTTTTGGCATGTTAGGATGTGTGTTGTTGTAGTGGAGTAGATCAACCTTCTACACAGTTCACATTCTGCCATCCAAGTGACACTTGCACTATGTCTACATACCATCAAAAATGTTCTGTGACAGACAGTATTAATTCATATTGATCACATGGCCACATAAGTCTTGTCTTATACACGTCATGCTGTGATATACATAACCAATGTATCACATGTTTTGATGCAACTGCAACCTTGTGGAATTCACTGTATGTGCAGTTGTGTTGCTATACCCAAGGATTATTGAGGTAGTCAGCAGCACCATTGTGTGACTATTAGCATTTGTGTTAGGAAATGTTCTGCATGAACCACAAACAAATTATTTGAAATGTGTCCTGATATGACATCAGGCTGTTCAAACACAGCTTACCCATGAAGCACATACAGGCATATGTTGCACAAGTGATGTAATTAAGTGACACTGGTACAGCTGTACAACTGTGTGCATAGCAACAGTGTGTGGAATGTGATGAATGATCAAGGTTGTATTTGAATGTATTTTCACAAATCATTTATTCCAATACATGGGCAGCCACGGTGGTGCAGCGGTTAGCATTACCACCTCACAGCAAGAGGTTCTCCGGTTCAATTCCCGGCTGGGGTGCCTTCTGTGCGGAGCCTGCATGGCTTCCCTGTGGTCGCATGGGGTTTCCTCCAGGTGCTCCGGTTTCCTCCCATATCCCAAAGACATGCAGTAGGTGGATTGGATACTCTAAATTGACCCTAGGTGTGAGTGTGTGCATGTGTGTGCCTTCTGTGGAAGGTTGGGCACCAGGCTGGCAACTTGACACCGTAAAACTCCACTGCCAATCATGAGCGGACAGATGATCCACTGTGTGACCCCTAACCGGGAAAAGCCAAAAGAAGAAGATTTATTCCAATACATATGAAATGTTAACTGGAATACACAACTAAGCACAGATCTGTGTATGAATGCCACCAGACATACCCAACCAGAGGTAACAGACATGCAAACATTACTCAGTTTTTATTCCTAGGAGAGCAGATCATCTGTGCACTCTCTACAGTTAATAACACACAATCAATGGGCCTTGACAACATCACAGGTTGCCTATAGTGTGACTTAAAACATAACCTACCAGACACAGTTTGATCCGTACTTCAACACAGCCTCCTGACAGTCTGTGTTCCCATAGAAGGGTCTTCAACATGTATCCTTCTGACTGGGGGAGACCATCACCTGATGCATGGAGTTATAGACTCATTCTGACTCTCCTCATCTGTGAGATAGGCCAAGAAGGCATCATGGACCTTCTCTAAAAGGATGCAGATAATAGCTGGACTGTGTACCAAACCTACATTTGACTTAAGTCTACATCATGTCTATTACATCTGTTCACTGTCTTCAAGAAAGTTACCAAGGGCATGCATGATGACAACACTATCATTCTGTGTAATTTGACATGGCCAAGGCATTTGACAAAAATCCACAGTCAAGTATTACAGAAAAACTGTCTCAAGTGGGTGTAATCACCTATGTCACCAAGTGGGTAGACAAAAGGATCACATGCATGACAGATAAATATGTTGCAGTGTGTGAAGTCACCTCTATCTAGAGTCCAGTGACCAGGTCCATACCTCAGGACCCTGTGCAAGGCCCTTTCCTGTCCATTACTTAAATCTCAGACATCAAAAATGAATTATACATAATTTTTCCAACCAGCTTTGTGAAGGACTGCAAATTGTGGACAGTCATTGAATCCAAGTGTGATATTGGTATGATGCATACAGTATCAACACGCACACAAATGATTGCTGCCACAGCCATGAGGACATGGTAGATAAAGAAAAATCATGGGGGATTAGTTCCATTATGATGATAATTATAATGTAGACAGCACAGCCCTATGAGCAGACCAAGTGGTATGGGACCCGTGTACTCAGGTAGATGGTATGCAGAACATCCACCAGCATGTCCCCACAATGGTGACCATTCCCTTGTATGTAGCACAACTCCTGAGTATATGCTGGACATCTACATCAAACGGCATTATACTTTCACTATTCTCAGCCCTCATCACACCAATAATTGAGTACAATGCACCCTATTGTATGTACCTCCCAACACCTCTTCCAGAAATGAGTTACTCAAGTGTACCACTTTTGCCACAGTGAGCTCACACACATCATATCGGCCATACCTAAGTATTCTTGTTGGTGCATAAACATTAGGGTATGATGGTGCAGAAACCCCTTCAAGGTGTTATACAAGATGCATGTGTGATATGTGTCCTTGTGATGTACACAGTAAATACATAGGTGCTAGACAACATTGATGGCATGGGTTACATTCATTAAAGTGTGGATTGTGGAATATATATGGCATATACACCTGTCAACTAACCAGGATTGCTCGTAATTTCAAATACAGGTGGAAAGTGTTTCTGCAAACACCTCCGGCAGATGTTAAAGTTTTGAGGAAGTTGTGCTTGATTGCTGACGAATCATAATAGTTGTACAAGCGTATTCTTGCAGAACTCACAATCACAAAGACATGGGATTACTGGTGGTATTATGCTGATATTGTCCATGATTGTGCGTGCTTCTGTCTACTGTTGTCCATGAGCCTGTTACTATGTGCCCTGCTTGGTTGAGACCTATGCTGGCATTACATTCATATTCAGTCAACTTATTTTGCACAACTTCACAATATGCAACTAACCCCTATTGTATATACCATCCCCGATAAATGTCCTCTCCATTGTTCATGTCAGGATGCTTATATCACAAAGAATCTTCTCCACTGATGTCTTTTTGTGTGATAGTCACATAATATACAATATCTGTGCAGTCCATACTGTATCATGTCAATATGTGATTGGTGTTCATGCTACAGCTGTCTTCATTGACATGCCCTCATCTGCTGTGAATTACCATGTTTCACCTATCCTCTTCCCATGTGTTCATTCCTACAATTCATCTGTGTCCCCTTTCTAAACACACTTCACATGACTATTTATTTATAATGCATACTATGTACCCTTAATGATCATTAACACAACTTTTATTCAGTATGCCTGAAACAAGTTTCCACAATACTCTGCACTATATACATTTTCATGTGCTGGAACTATATACATTGCTTTATTAATAACCTTTGTAATCATTGTGGCTTTCAGCACAATCCCACAGACCTAGTTTGCCCATAGGTAAAGAGGTTTACATGTCTGCTGGTGTTCATGTTGCTTTACATGGTTTCCTGGCCAGCAACACTGGAAATCAGAATCTAAACCAGAATCTAGCTGCACTAGAAGCAGTGGATACAGTAACGGAAATATATATATATATTTGCCATGATACTAAAACTAAAAATCAATAATTTACAGATGCTATATTTTAGTAATACAATAGATTAAACTTTGCAGAACAAATCAATAATATACTGAGAAACAAGTCCTTTTGGAATAATTTAAAATAAGAAAATCTAAAGATATTAAAAAATTAATAAGCAAAAGTTTGAACAGGAAATAGTCAACTTCTAAATTATCCAAACCTAATACTGTACAGATACCGAGGTGGAAGACAAGCCATGGAATACTGAAAGGGTTACCATGGGTGATGTGCCTTATCATGATTTGACCAGCCCTTGCAGTAACCTTTTTCAATTCAGAGACTGTCCTATTGCAATTGATTTCCTATGAGAAGAAAAATCATCACAGCTGGTGGTCCCACTAGCCATGGTGCAGGATAATGAGGCAATCAGGAGGGCAGATAATGCTAGTTAGTCATGTGATCTTCCCTGGGCATGCCTGAGTTACACCTTTACACTGCCAATTGATTCAGATAATCACTCAGCTGTGGAAATTAACAAGGATGACCATGTTAATTAACACATCCAAAAGAGACTGGCCATCTACTCACATCAATGACCGAGACCATGCTGCAGGTAAGTGGAGCAAAGTTCAGTGGTGCTGTAGAGGTGTTGGGTAAATGTGCAGCAGTGTGTGCATGCCTATCTGCATGGGTATGAATGGATTTGAATGACTGTGTGCATGTGAGTGATGATCTCAGTGGTCACAGTACTGGCGGTTAGGTAGGAGATCAAGTGTATGTGTGTGTGTGTGTGTGTGTGTGTGTGTGTGTGTGTAGAGGAATGTATGTTACAATGCAATACGTGGACATCTGGAGAAAATTACCTCCAGAAAAAGCTTGTTAGCATGGGTGATTATAAAGTGTGGTTCAGAAACATGCAAATTAACAAATAATGAGGTCTTCCTTGCTGCAGCTAAAGCTGTCCCTGAATTGCTTTTTCATTAAAGTAACCAAAAATAAGATTCTGTAGATAGTTAAGTACACCTGTGAAGCAGTCTATTTTTTCACAGAACTCAAAATGGACCAATGTGAGCATGTTGAAATAAGCTTAAATAAAATCTGCACTTCACATAATATGATTACAGTGACAGTCATAGTCACATTTTGTTGAATCATAAACAATTATTAAACACTACAAAGTAAGTAATGACTAAGCATTGCTTACATGGAAAAAAAATGTCAAATTTCCCACATAGATTATGTTAAAAATCAGTCTAATATTAACTTTAAATCAATAAGTAATATGACAAATTTTAAGCAATGTAAAACACTCTGGTATTATTTGGGTGCCTGGTGATTAATACTCCAGCACTTTGGAAACTAAAGAATACATCTAAACTTATACCGATATCTACTTCATGAAAACAGACCCCCCCCCCGTCAGAAATGCACAATTTCAGTGTGATATAGCCCAACACATATGTCACTGATCACAACAAGCAACAAAATGTACTCCCTGCATGACAAAAGAGATTAAGCCACTCAATTTCCCAGTGGGTAGAATGTAAAGCTGTAGCAAGGGCAGGGTAAATGGGGTAGCTGCCCTGAGCATAAGCTGTTAGAGAGCATGACTGGCAGAGGAGGTGCTGATCAGTTTTTGCAATAATTTAATCAGTAACAACTGTGATTACAGCTGCCATTAAATGTCATGCAGTCAGTAGTGCGATAGTAGTGCTCTGCATGTCCACAGCACTATTTGCACCAATTTTAGGAGATTTTTGTTTTTATAAATGACAAAGTAGAATTTAATGAAAGGGTGGTAATATTAAGTTAGAAGTTGAAGCCAGAGAGACAAAGTGGTAATTGAGACTAAATGCCACACACAAACCAGACTTGAAAGATGGTATTTCCATTTCAGCAATCCTTAAACAGAGAACAACGAAGCTTTAATTTTTGATGTAATTTGTTATAAATAAAAAGTCAGCTTTGTTAGGAATGTAAACATCACTTTACATTAATGTAGGATTTATATACAGTTTTAAAGTTGATGGCTATTAAACAAGTATAGAAAGCATTGTGCTTAATTATTTAATTAATGCTTATTTAATTTTTTAATTGTTTAATTCAAGAATGCATTTAAGGAATTGTGTGCAATGATGTTGTGACTCTGATGATGTCCTTGGAATGGTGGACGAAAGCGCTTAGTCACTGTTTTTATTTATTTTAATAACGTGAGGTTTGTTTGCCGCCGGTGTGGTTTGTTATACATTTACTTTGAAATCTCATACTTTCCCAAAGAACAGCCCGATTTAGTTATACAATAACAAAACTTTGCTGAATGAAAATAAGCCCACCATCGTTCAACATTTACATCAAATATTAATGTATCAGCATTTACACAATAAAAACTATCTGAATGGAAGTTGTCTGGACTTCACATACAAAGAGAATCTATAGACTTTTAAATGGTATACTAAATAAATGAAATTGCAGACATTTACAAATACACTAGTGATTAATAATTATACATGAGACGTCAGTTTTACTGTATGAAAGTAACAGAAATAAAATGAAGACTTCATATACTGTAGCATTTATTCACAGGAAGACATATATGGGCTCTCTTTGTTTGTTAGTAGAGACACTTTCCACAAACCTAAGTGTCTCTATAGAGATGGATAAGACCAGTCCATTGAAATCATCTCAGGAGAAATACTACTGTTTTTGAGTTATGATAAAGGCAGTGATTCAGAAAAGGCAAAACAGCACCTATGAAGTATGCTGCCTTTAGGGGTTGCCTGGAGAAGTACAGCATAGGTGACCACATGATGTTTAGACACAGGCCACAGAGAGAGTAGGTCACAGTCTCCCTGTTTGCAGTCATCTATCTCAATGGAGATTGGTGCCAATGTCAGTCCTCAGAGAGTACACAGCCATGACCAGGGACCCTCCGTGCTCTGCAGCCTTCTCATCTGAGGCCCAAAACACCTGTCACATACAAATAGCTCGCACGCACGCACGCACGCACACACACACACACACACACACACACACACACACACACACACACAAACATACACATTGTAACCACATCTGTAGGAGCTGTGCTACTGACATACATTCTGAGTGTGCATACAGTGGTCTCTATGGAAACACTTCCTCCCTCCTTACACAGTATACCCAGCTCTACCAATCCCCTACCCATACCACACACTCCTTTACACATTCTTAGTAAATCCCCATCCAACTTCTGTGCCCATTGCTGACTGCTGTCATTGTACTCCTCTCCACCTATTCATTTGATGACTACTGTGCCCTGCCATCACAGCTGTGTTATATGGATAGATGATTTATGATGCACAACATGGTCAGTTAATGCCCTACAGAGCATAATCTATGTGTATTATTGCATGCATCAATTTTTATCTGTGGTGTGTATAATCTGGTCCATTGTTGTGCCAAAGCATATTGCAACTGCCTCTGCCTTGTAAGATCTTCCCCTGCAGATAGTTCCTCCAAAATGTCTTCAGGATTTTAACTACTTTGCCATTAGCTCCAGTCTGACAGGTCCTCCAATCTCAATCCCCTACTGTAGCTCTCTGATTACAGTTGTGCTGTGCAGCTCTGAGCAGAAAGCAAATGTCTTGCAGCAGATTGCAGTGCAGCATCACAGGAATGTATGCACTGGAAGTGGGCCTTAACTAGTCCAACACATGCTCAATGATATTTCAGGTTTGCAACAATGTGGAATTGCATTTTGTCTCAGCCATGGTCTGTGGGTTTCATATGGTTATCATGAGTCATGGCTCAAAGGCATATCCAACATAACCAATAATATGCCCAATGTGAAACATCATCTTGCATAAATTGCTGGTATAGGTTGTTCATGTGCCAAATGTGGGATGCTACACAGACACATCATATACGATACCCTGTGCATTGCAAACCAAAACAGCAAATGATGGAATGGAAACACATCCAGTTAATATAGCATTGTCCACTTGTGCCAGGTAGGATCTTGACAGAAATGTATGTGCAGTCTATAGCCCCTAGAATATCTGGGAAATGGGCTATCTTATAAAATCTGTGCATGTTGTTGTTTCTTTCCTCTGTGGTCATTAGTAACTGCATATGCTCTCCCATATGATGTAGTATCACATCCAGGCAATGTACTATTCATGATGCAGATGACTGGGATACACCCACTATCCCCTGATGGTCACTAAAAGATACCTGCAGCAATAATGGTCAAAGCTACACATACTGTAGTGTTCACATGGATCAATATTCCATGGAACCCATGGAATTCCATGTGAGGACAGAACATGCCTACCAACTGCCACATGGTCTCTCTGCCTACAAGACAGTGGTCTACTATATCCCTATGGTTAAGATGATAATATTCTACTGTAACATGCCCTATCACGGTCACTAGCTGGTGGGAATGGCCTCTGACATGTTTTTCAGCTTAGGCAACTTCTGCACATATCATCAGAGTTCAGTCTCTCTGCCTATTCACCAAGAAATCTCAGTGTATAAACTTGCTGGCAGCTATGAGCAATTGCTCAATTTTTATATAGTTCTAAATCATTCTGCCATATTGTCTGTCCTCATTTCCATATCATTATTCAGTCATTAGCATGTGATGCTGACCTCACAATTTTAATTGCTTGTTTGATGGCACTATTGATGTCTCTAAATTAACCAACCCTATATATAGCCATGCTTCATACAGCTTTTCCTTCTAACAAGAACATCCGTCCATCTACCTACTTAACTGAATAAACTACTTGAAACTTCAAAAAGCCATCTTTATTCCTGCCACAGGGAGGGTATCAGAGAGACTGAGTCTCCTAGATTTGCTAGCTAAAGTGATTTTACCTGGACTTTTCCTTTGTACTCTGTTGTTTCTCTTAAGAGGTGCTGAGACTACTTTACAAATTAAGTAAAAAGTAATTTTTTTTTTAAAACCAAGACATTTTCAGATTAGAATAACTAATAAATGCTTAAAACACCACAGAAAGAGAAAAAACAAATAAAAACAAACCACAGTGGAGCCAGAATAAAGTTGAGTGCTTTCGTCCTGTTTATTACAGAACTTCTTCAGAAATAAAAATTAAGTACAACCATTACCGTTTATAAAACCATCAATTGTGACATCATTTCCTTAACTGATACTTGATTAAAGTGAAAAAGCAGGTATAAATATGTGTGCATACAAATATTTACATAACCATATAAATACGAATATAAACATAAATAACTGTTACTTGCCCTGTCTGTCACATAATGTTCATATATATGTGTATATGTACAAAAATGTTTATAATTAGTTATTAACATAATTAAGTGACTTTTCACAGAAATCTTATCATTTATACCTGGGTTTACATCCGCCCTTAAAAAAATCTGCTACTTTAACTCAATATTTTCTAAAAAATAATTAAAAGAACCAATAAATGTATCCCTATTAACTTTTTCGGCTACAAAAAATGTAAATTTCTTGAAATTTATACACTTCACTGAGTGCTTAGCTAAAGCATTGTTTACCTCCTTCTTTTTAATGGCTAACACATGCTCTCTAACTCTGTGGTTCAATTTTCTAATAGTTTTACCTATATAAAAATTCTCACAGCTGGAGCACACTGCATGATTTACCAGCTCCTCACTTTGGCAATTATATAATCCCTTAGCTGTTAGAGTATAATTCAAGTGCTTAAAAATAGCTATGTACTCCCATCATGAACCTACACTGAGTGCAATTAGTACATGGGAATGTACCAAAATGGGTGAAATTATCCTTTCTCTTTTCACATTTAGGTCCACTTTCCAATAATTCCTTCAAATTTCTTGTTTTTTTATTTATAAATCTCGGTTAGACTCTCACTACTTTACTCAGTTCTTCATTCCCTAAAATCATTTTCCAATTTTCACTATTTCTATAATCACAGGTCCATCAGTACTCATAGGTACAGGAAAAGTGTACTTCAACATCTCTTCCCCTACTCATTACACTTATTTATAATACTAGTATGAAATCCAACCTTTAAAATAGAAGAAAACCTAGCCCCTCTATTTTTTAGGCTATAATCAATAACATCATCTAGATCTCCTTGATCATATCCTCTGTCAATAAATAACTGTTTGAGAAAGTTTAATTCACTAATAAAATAATTTTTTTCACTAATCATCCTACTAAGCCTTATAATTTGTCCTTTAAAGACATTGATCTTCATATATTTTGGATGATAACTTTCAAAGTGTAAGTAATTATTAGTGATGTATTTTTACAATAGATGTTGCTACTAAACTCTCTTTTGTTAATACCAATACCTATTTTAACTTCAAGAAAGTGTACTTCGGCACCAATATTACCAATCGTGAATTTGAGCTAAGTCACCGTCCCATTAAGTTCACTAAAAAAATTATCAAGCTGTTCTCTACTACCTGCCCAAATAAAAACAGGTCATCAATGTATCATTTATAGTACCGTACAAACTTAAACAATTCTAATTTTGTAAGAAATTTGAGTTCCCACCAACACATAACCAGGCTGGCAAACTCTGGTGCAACATGTGCACCCATCGCAACTGCACTTGTTTGTTGGTAAACTCCCTCTCCAAACATAAAAAAAAATTGTTTTAACGCTAGCTCCATAAGCTGGCAAACCATAAAAATGTCTTGTTAAAGACAATTCTTATGTATATCTAAATAAAGCCTCATAAATTCTATACCCTCTGTTTATTCTATCGGAGTGTACAATGAACAAATATCAAATGTACACAGCATGGTCTCATCCCCATGAAATTCATATAACCTTAACTCATCTAAGAACATCCATGAGTCTTTCAGAAACCATTTACTCAAACAGTTATTTATTGACAGAGGCTATGATCAAGGAGATCTAGATGATGTTATTGATTACAGCATAAAAGATAGAGGCGTTATGTTTTCTCCTATTTTAAAGGTTGGATTTTAGACCAATGTTATAAATAAGTGTAATGAGTAGGGGAAGAGATGTTGAAGTACGCTTTTCCTGTACCTATGAGTACTGATGGGTCTATGATTAGAGAAATAGTTAGTGAAAATTGGAAAATTATTTTACGGAATGAAGAATTGAGTCAAGTAGTGGGAGTCCAACTGAGATTTATAAATAAAAAAACAAGAAATTTGAAGGAATTGGAAAGTGGACCTAAATGTGAAAAGAGAAAGGATAATTTTACCCAGTTTGGTACATTCCCATGTACTAATTGCACTCAGTGTAGGTCCATGATGGGAGTACATAGTTATTTTAAGCACTTGAATTATACTCTAACAACAAAGGGACGGTATAATTACCAAAGTGAGGGGCTGGTATTTCTTGCAGTGTGCTCCAGCTGTGAGAACTTTTATATACGTAAAACTATTAGAAAATTGAACCACAGAGTTAGAGAGCATGTGTTAGCCATTAAAAAGAAGGACCTAAGCAATGCTTTACCTAAGCACTCAGTGAAGTGTATAAATTTCAAGAAATTTACTTTTTTAGTAGTAGAAAAAGTTAATAGGGATATTGTTTTTTTTTAATTCTTTTTTAGAAAATATTGAGTTAAAGTGGCAGGTTTTTTTAAGGGTGGATGTAAACCCAGGTATAAATTATAAGATTTATGTAAAAAGTCAGTTAAAATTATGTTAATAATTAATTATAAACATTTTTGTACATATACACATATATATGTACATTTTGTGACAGACAGGGACAGGTTCATAGGTAGGTACTAGGCTATCGGCCCTGGGGCCTATACAAGCCCAGCCAAAAAGGTACCCTGGCTTTTGCCACCCAAGAAAATTATTTTCCTGTGCCACTGTCGAGCAGAGCAACAGAGGTGATCCCCGGGGTGAATTTCCTATTTACCATCCAATCATCAATATTTTTCTTGAACAGTGCTAATGAGGAGCTTTGTTTGATATAGATAGGTAGTTTATTCCAGAGTATGGGAAGTCTCTGGGACAGGAATCTATCCTTCCGGCATGTTCTGTTTATTGTGGTGACAAGGTTTAGGTCCCTAGAGCGTGTAGCTCGGAGGGATTGAGATTTCTTTAAGTGGAGCATGTCCAACAGCTCTGGGTTTGACATAGCTTTGTATGTTAGGCAGAGATCACCTCTGAGTAGGTGATATGCGACAGAGTAAAGCTGGAGTTTTTTGAGACGGTCTGTGTAGGGCATCTGTTTGAGGCTGGTAATCCTCTTTGTGAGGTATTTCTGCAGCCTTTCCAGTTGTTGTAGATGTCTTGTGAGGTACATACCAAAAGGGGCGTTGTACTCTATAATGGGTCTAATGAGTGATGAGTAGAGGGGAACAATGACCTCTTTTTTCTGGATGAGAAACCTTTTGTGATGAGGTGTGCCACGTAGAAGGATTTCCTGACTACTGTGGCAATGTGATTATCAAAGGAGAGACTACTGTCCACCTGTGTCCCAAGGTCTCTTATCACACTTTCGGTGTTAAGTATACTACCGCCCATGTTGTAGTTCATGGGTAAAGAGTTTTTACCAAAGGGATGACAATGCACTTTTTGGCATTGAGCTTGAGGCCATGGCTTTGACACCAGGCATCTGTCTCAGTGAAGCCCTTTTGTAGGATGTCCACATCGTTAGGAGTTTCGATTATGGCTCCTAGTTTGCAGTCATCTGCGAACTTCGTTAGCCAAAGACCTTCTGTGTTAGCCTATACTTCAGAAAAGTAGATACCAAACAGGAGAGGACCCAGGACTGAACCCTGTGGTAGTCCCCTTGTCACTGGTCTGAAGTCAGATTTGGAGTCTGCTACTTTCACAGTGTGGGTTCTGTCAGTGAGCCAGTTGGCAACCCATCTTGTGACATAGGGATTTATACCTAGTTTAGTGAGTTTATCTATAATTTCAGAGTGGGGGATGGTGTCAAAAGCCTTGGCAAGATCTAGATAGGCTGTGTGAACCACCTTACCCTTGTCTACAGCTTTGGTGACTGCTTCAAAGAAGTCTATCAGATTTAGGAGACATGATCTGCCTTTTACAAACCCGAACTGGGTGGGGTCCAGAGTTTGGCGATTACCAATGTCTTTGTTTATAAGTTCCATGATGATATGTTCCGTGGCCTTGCAGACCAGGCTTGTTAGGCTAATGGGGCAGTAGTTCCTGGGGTCCATGGTGGCTCCCCCCTTGTGGAGTGGGATAACCATCGCTGTGCACCATTCAGCAGGTACAAAGCCTGAGGTGAGGTATGATTGAACATGGTACTGAGGTGGGGTGCCAGTTCGTTCTGTAGTTCATGTAGAACACAGCCTAGGATGTTGCCTGGTCCCATGGATGCTGTGTTCTTGGCTTTGGAGAGTGTGGTTTTTACCTGTGCAGCCATGATTACAGGAACTTTGCATTCTTCCGGTATAGAGATGGGCTCTTTAGGGGATGAGAGGGGGGTAAAGTTAGCACTGAACCTATCTGCCAGGATGTTGGCAATATTCAGTTGGGTCTGTATATTTAGTGCCATTGTGCTGTAACTCAGAGCAGATCTGATTGTTGCCATTGAGATTCTTGACATAGCTATAGAATGCTTTGTGGTTGTCTTTAGAATCAGTGGCGATTTTGTTTTCATAACTAGCTTTGGAGGATTTTATCAGGGATTGCAGCTTCTTACTGAGGCTGACCAGGGAGCTCCTCCACTCATGGGATTTTACTCTCTTTTGCAACACTTTCTTCCCATTGTTGTACAGTTTGTTTATGGCAGGGAACCACCAGATTAGCTTCCTTTTTTTGGAGGATAGCATCTTGGTTCTGTTTGGGATAGCATGATCCATGCACTCATGTAAGTGCTTATAAAGTGCAATTGTGTAGGATTCAGTAGTCGTAACTGTATTATCCATCTGCATGGGTGTCATGAAGTTCACCACTTCTGTCTTAAGAAGCATGAAGTTGGCTTTGGAGAAATTTTTTACCATGGTTTCCTTAATGGGGGGTGGGGGCAGGATGTGGATATCTAGGGTAATTAGCTTATGGTCGGATCGGACCAATGAGGCGTTGACTTCAGGTGTGGAACACCAGTCAATCATGTTGGTAATGACTAGAGCTAGAATATTGTTGCCCCTGGTGGGGGTGTGGATAAGTTGATCCAGGGCATTGGAGTTTATGAATTTCAGAAAGCGTTGAGTGAAGGAGTTGGTACATGAGTAATTTTCCTAGTTAATGGTGGGGTGGTTGAAATCACCCATTATTAGGGTGTTTGGTTGAAACCTAATATTTTCCAGTACATCAAGAAAAGAGGAGTGGGAATCCTGGGACATGATGGGTAATCTGTAGCAAGCTACAATTAGGATTGCAGTTTTGCCCAGAGTTAGTTGCGCTTGAATAACCTCAGCTGCATTATGCTGAGCAACTAGCCTGGAGGTGTGGATATCCTTAATGAATATAGACACACCTCCACCTTTGGTGTTCCGGTCCAGGTTACATGGCCGAAAAGTGTGGTATGAGTTATAGCCTGGTAGTGCAGGGGTGCTCTCTGGAGCCTTGAACCAAGTCTCATTCACTGCACAGACATCGATGTTCTCCATTTTAAGGAGTGCCTTGAGTGAGTGCATTTTGAGATTTAGACTTCTAGCATTGAGTAGCATCACCCTCAGTTTTTGCTTGCCTGTTCCTGTTACTGTGGTGAATTTGTCATTTGAACCTTGCCTAAAAAAGGCACTATAGGGGGGACAAGAACATTAGTCAGTATCCGGAATCCCAGGGGTGACAGGTGCAGGCCATCTCTGGCAAAGCATCGTGGTCGGTGGAGCATGTCATCCCAGGCAGACAGATACTGGATCCCTTTAGAATGGCACCAGAAGCCTAGACAATTGTTGAAGTCAATCATTTTGTCCTTGTACTGCGGCATCTTTCTGGGTGATGGCAGAATGCTACTCAGGGCTAGGGTCATACCTGCCTGGGCTACAAAGTAACAGTTATTTATGTTTATACTCGTATTTATATGGTTATGTAAATGTTTGTATACACACACATATTTATACCTGCTTTTTCACTTTAATTAATCAAGTATCAATTAAGGAAATTATGTCACAATTGATGGTTTTATAAAATGTAATGGTTGTATTTAATTTTTAGTTCTGAAGTTCTGTAATAAACTGAACTAATAAATGTTGTCTAATTTTGTCTAAGTAATTGTACTGGAACTAACTATAAATTTTAAAAATGAGAAAAAACAAAGTTGTAAAAAATGGGATGTTTAATTACTGAGTATGAAGATATGAATAGGAGGATAAATAAAACTCATTTAGCTAAAAATGTGGGCCTTCACAATGGGTCAGATTCCAAAAGAGTTGCTTTCAGTGTTAAGTCTGCACTGCATACTTTAGTTCAAGGTCTGTGTATAAACAGACAATACAGGGACCAAATTCCAAAACATCTGCCCTCACCCTGTTTTCAGTGCAAGTGGTCACTTATACTGAGAGCAAGTCTTTTGGATTTAGGACCAGTATGAGCCTGTGATCAGAAGCAGAAGTAGATATGACAGAAGTTTAAGGGTTACTGAAGTTAAATTAACAGAAAAGAGAGACAACACAGGGTATACAGGTATACACTGAGTTTAGTAATGACAATCAGATTTATTAACAAAGCAATCTGGACTGGCAGCTTTGTAACAAAAACTGAAGTGGTGTTCAGTGTTATTTTGAATACAAAAAAAAATAAAATAAAATAAATAAAGAAAGCACTTCCTTCCTGTTCCCACTACAGTCCATAGTACATGAGCAATTAAACTCCCCTAGACCTTACTAAAGAAAGACACGTTTTGCTGTCTGTCCTAACCTAGAAGTGTGAAGTTCAAAGAAAACATTTCAGCACACAAGCTCTACAGTAAAGTAAAAAAAACAATATGAATGCAATGTTAGTATCCATTTCCTGTCTAACTACTTTATACATAAAAATAATGGCCAACAACTCCATTTCACAAACTCCTAAAGGCCATATAAAATTGACATAGAGCTTGCTTTATGCCCTTACCTAGAAATTCTAAAATTAAAACAAAATATAAGCAAAACAGCAAAGCAATAAAAAAAAAAATAAAAATAAAAATATTAATATACAAAGAATCAGATTTATTCATATAGAGTAACCTAGAGAATGAAAAAGAAGAACTGTATAAACAGCTAAGGAGTAACTGTAGAAATATATATATATATATATATATATATATATATATATATATATATATATATATATATATATATATATAGTAATTTTAAGCATATCTTACAGTATATTTTTTGTACATTTATTGTTTCAGAAGGTTGGACTGGAAGTCAAGAAATGTCATCATATAATGTGTAACAGACTGCATTCCCCACCAGGGACATTAGGTTTCCAGTA
Organism: Protopterus annectens; assembly: GCF_019279795.1. Classification (NCBI taxonomy): domain Eukaryota; kingdom Metazoa; phylum Chordata; order Ceratodontiformes; family Protopteridae; genus Protopterus; species Protopterus annectens. Next base: position 333,643,949 of record NC_056742.1, read on the forward strand.
CGCACAATATGTAAAATAGTAGAAATATCGTATCAGAAATTATTCCAGTAAAATAATGTCATGAAAAATGTCACTTGGGGTGGCATACTCACTACTAGGATATTCTTTCATGCACTGCCTCAACTTTCATCCTGTCATAGGTTGGAATACTTAGTAAACTGCATATTGTGTATAATCATATGTCTCTCTCCACCACTTCCCATACACATAAACACAACGTATGTAGTCCTATACTCATGCAAGTGCACTATCAGTCAGCAGGTTTGTTCATAATTTCTTCATCTTAGTCATTGCAAAATAAACTTGTATTACTCACAGCGGCCCCACTGCTTGTGTGAGACCACTGTTTGTTAGTTGTTTTCTTCATATTTCACTTTTCTGTACTGTTGTATGACTGTGGAACTGGCATATGCAAGTTCAGGGGGAGAGAGGGGCTTGTCTCCTACATGGGGGGGGGGGGTACAGGAAGGCTTCCACACAGCAAAATGGATCGTTTTCATGTTTCAGATTGTTCACAAATTACTTTACATTCAATTAAACAAAAAAATCAATGAAATGTAGGATCTAGTAGAGTGATTCAAACTAACATACAGGAAGTCTATAGTATGTTGCTACCATTCTCCAAAACTGAACTCCTAACTCCTCCCTTCCTTGATGTATGACCATAATTACTGATACTTGCTTTCAGAATTCAGCACTTGTGTACTTGTGTGTGTGTGTGTGTATATATATATATATATATATATATATATATATATATATATATATATATATATATATATATATATATATATATATATATATATATCTTTATTTTCTCCACAAAGACAAATCACGTGCACTAATATAATCCTGCTTTGAACTTTCCTTCCTCAGTTGACAGCGATTGTTCTGCATTCTAGTTACTTAGCTCATGTGCATTCATAACCCTATGTAATGCAATGCTTCTTGTCATGTTACTATGTTACTTGTTTTTATCTGCTACATTAACCTCTTTCTAACAGTGCTTATTGAATTCAAAAAACTCCAATACAAAGTAGCAACTTACAGGCTGCTACGTGACACTGCCCCTGCTCCCTGATAACCATATAACTACTATCACCAAAGATTCCTTTATAATAGGAGATTTCAACTACCCCTCAATAAACTGGAGCAGCTATACCTCCAAAGTCAGGTATGCCCAGAGATTCTCAGAATTAATAAATAAAAAGCCCCTGGAAAATTACCATGATAACAGCTACAAGCAAACGAAATCTGAGGGTTATGCTACTCAATGCTATAAGTCTAAATCTCAAAATGCAGTGACATCCATGCAGTGAACGAGACCTGGTTCAAGGCTACAGAGAGCACCCCAGCATTACCAGGTTATAATTCATATCACACCTTTCGGCCCCTAAACCAGGACTGAAGCACTAAAGCCAGTGGTGTCTCCATATTCATAAAGGATATGTAAACCTCCAGACTAGTAGTCCAACGATAATGTATCAGAGATATTTCAGGTACAATTAACACTGGGTAAAACTGCAGTCCAGGTTGTAGCCTGCTATAGACCTGCACCATGTCCCAAGACTCCCACTCTACATTCCCAAACACACTGGAAAATATTAGGGTAAAACCCAATACCCTTATACTGGGAGACTTTAACTACCCATCCATTAACTGGGAAAATTACTCATGTACCAACACACTTGCTGAACGTTTTCTGGAATTCATTAATTCCAACGCCCTGGACCAACTCACCCCCCACCAGGGATAGAAACATCCTTGATCTGGTCATTACTAACATGGGCGACTGTTGCTCTACACCAGTAATCAACTCCTCCCTGGTCAGATCTGACCACAAGTTAATCACCATGGATATCCACATACCACCCTCACCCCCCTAAAGGAAACTACCATAAAAAACTTCTCCAAAGTCAATTTTGGGCTTCTAAAAACAGAGGTGGCTAACTTCATGACACCCTTGAAAGTGGAAAATAGGTGCATGACTGCTGAATCATACACCAATGCACTGTATGAGCACAAACACAAGTGCATGGAACAAGCCATACCAAACAGAACCAAAACGCTCTCCTCCAAAAAAAGGAAGCCAATCTGGTGGTCCCCCAGCATAAACAAACTCTACAACAGAAGGAAAAAACTGTTGCAGAAAAGGGTGAATTCCCAAGACTGGAAAAACTCCCTTGTTAGCCTCAGCAAAAAACTAAGATCCATCATCAAATCCTCTAAAGCTAGCTACGAAAACAAACTTGATGCAGGATCTATAGACAACCACAAGGCATTCTATACTTATGTCAAGAATCTACATGGCAATACTCAGCTCTGCTCAGAGTTACAGCTCAATGGCAATACATATGCAGAACCAACTGATATTGGCCGACAGGTTCAGTGTAAGCTCAACCCCCTTTCACCCCCTAAAGGGCCTATCACAATACCTGAGAAATGCCAAGTCCCTATTATCACAGCCACACAGGTAAAAAACGCACTGTCCAAAGCCAGGAATACAGCTTCCATGGAACCTGATAATATCCCTGGCTGTGTTCTACATGAATTACAAAGTGAACTGGCACCACACCTGAGTACCCTGTTCAATCACAGCCTCATTTCAGGCCTTGTTCCTACCAAATGGTGCACTGCTACAGTCATCCCACTCCACAAAAGGGGAGTGACTACAGACCCTGGGAATTACTGCCCCATGAGTCTGATGAGTCTGATATGTAAGGCTATGGAGAGCATCATCACAGACCCTATAAATAAGGACATAGGGAATCTCCAAACTCTGGCCCCCGTGCAGTTTGGGTTTGTGAAAGGCAGACCATGCCTTCTCAACCTGATAGACTTCTTCGAGTCTGTCACCAGAGCTGTGGATGAGGGCAAGGTAGTTCACACAGCCTACATAGACCTTGCCAAGGCCTTTGACACCATCCCTCACTCAGGAATCATAAATAGACTCACTAAACTTGGCATAAACCCCTATGTCATAAGATGGGTTGCCAACTGGCTCACTGATAGAACCCACACTGTGAAAGCAGTGGACTCCAAATCTGACTACCGACTAATAACAACTGGTGTCCCACAGGGATCGGTCCTAGGTCCTCTCCTTTTTGGCAACTACTTCCCTGAAGTTCAGGCCAACACAAAGGGACCCTAGCTGACCAAGTTCACAGATGATTGCAAACTGGGAGCCATTACTGATTCTCCAACTGATGTAGACATTCTATAAAAAGGCTCACTGGCACCAGTTACTGGTGCCAGAACCATGGTCTTAAGTTCAATGCCAAAAAGTGCATTATCATTCCCTTTGGGAAAAATTCAGTGCCCATGAACTACCACATAGGTGATAGTCCACTAAACACCAAAGGTGTGATAAGAGGCCTGGGGACACAGGTTGACAGCAACCTCTACTTTGATAACCACTGTAGTCAGAAAGTTCTTCTATGTGACACATCTCATTACAAAAGGTTTCTCATCCAGGAAGAAAGAGGTCATAATCCCTCTCTATTCATCCCTCATTAGACCTATTATAGAGTACAATGCCCCATTTGGTATGTACCTCACTCGACACCTACAACAACTGGAAAGGCCATAAAAATACCTCACTAAGAGGATCTTAAGCCTTAGACACTTGCCCTATACAGACAGACTCAATAAACTCCAGCTATACTCTGTCTCTTATCGCCTACTTAGAGGTGATCTCTGCTTGACCTACAAAGCCATGTCTGACCCAGAGCTGCTAGATATGCTTCACCTAAAGAAATCCCAATCCCTCCATGCCACATGCTCCAGGGACCTATACCTCATTACCACAATAAACAGAACATGCTGGAGGGACAGGTTCCTAACCCAGAGACTTCCCATACTCTGGAACAAACTTCCCATTCACGTCAAGCAGAGCACTTCACTGGCCCTCTTTAAGAGAAATCTTGATGAGTGGATGGGCAATAGGAAGTTCACTCCAGGTATCACTTGAGTGGCCTTGCTTGACAGGGGCACTGGGAACTAACTTTGGGTGGCATGATGCCAGGGAATCCTCTTGGGCTAGGCTTATATAGGTTCCAGGACTATTAGCCTAGTACACACCTATGAACTTATGAACCTATTAACAAAGTTAACAAACTAACTAGATAACATAATACTGTTTTTCTGGTCTTAACTAATATATCAATTACATGTACCACTTCTTTGCATTCTCTGTCCCTGGTTAAGTCTGACCAAAAACTTGTAACATTCTCTTCAAAAATCTCTGTAACACATGTGGTCAATGCTTCTGAATTCAAGCATTACAAATGGGAAACCCTCTTCAAACTCTGTAATAAGCATCTAAATTCACTTGTAACAACACTAGAATTGGCACCAACACAGCTGTTATTTACACAAAATACTTCTTTCTCACATAGATAAGTGTCTAGACCTGGCAATCCATACTAGAACCAAATACAATGGGAGATTTAAGAACAAACATACATACATATATACATAGAAATATTTCAAGCACAAGCATTAATGGCTTTCTAACCTTCCAATACAACAAAACACTTCTTCCCATAATAAGCTTCCAGGCCATCCTGCTGATTCACCAGCTTAAATAAACTCTATAACAAGAGAAAAAATTCTTAAATCATACAATAGACCTAAAGTGTCTTATATTAATGACTGCATCAAGAATATTAGTAAGAAACTATAAACCATTATCAGTGCCAGTAAGGCAAATCATGAACTTAAATGTACTGCTGATGTCAATGATAATTATACATCCTTCTTTAGCTATATCAGGAAATTTTGAAATAACATCCAGCAGTATCTGAATTTATCCAAATAAAGCCACCCAATCAGACCCTGCAGACACAGCAAATATACTAGCAAACATATTTAGTGCTATTTTTACCCTTGAAACACCTGTCTTAATTCCACACATTCCCAAATCCCTTACACCAAGTATCATTAAAGGAAAATATACTGAAGGTGCTCTCTAAAATGACAAATATTACTTTCATTAGGCCTGATAATTTACCTGGATGACTAATAACTCCAAATATGCCCTTGTGGAGTCCTTCCTTAAATTGTTTAACCTGAATTTAGCTAAAGGATTTGTTCCTGAAGTGCAGTGAACTGTAGTGGAAATGCCCCTATACGAGGACAGCCCAAACACAGATAAGAGAAACTATAACCCATTAGCCTAACTTGCAAAGCTATGGACTGCATCATATCTGTCCTCGTAAACTATGATTTCAAAAACCTTATTAGGGCTAGACCCACATTCATTCGGTTTTGTCAAAGGTGGAGCCTACCTACTCAATTTAGTTAACTTCTATGACAAAAGTCACACAGGCTGTAAGCAGTGGTCATTCAGTTCACAAAGTTGTCTTGGTTCTGGCCTAAACATTCAACACTATACCTGTTGTTGACATCATTAATAAGCTAAGTACCTTAAAACAGAGCCATACAAGGTCAGCTGAATAGCCAAATGGATGAAAAGGAGAATCCACATAGTAACGGTAGCAAATGCCTTTTCGGGTAGTAGGAAGGTAACTAGCAGTATGACCCAGGACTCCCCTTTAGTATCTACCTCTCTGATCGCCAGATTTGGAATCAAGGCCTTTGGTTATCTAAGTCTGCAGATTACTGCATACTAGGTGTTACTGTCAAATCTCCTTCTGACACCCATTCGTTGCAGTAGGAACTAATAATCATAAAGAATTAATGTATAGAAAAAAGGTTATAATAAAATGTGAAAAACTGTAGTATTATCACATTTGGTTAAAAACTCTCTCTCTCAATATACAGTACAGCCAATATCCTACTCCAAAATGATAATGAAGTCAAGGATCTTGGAACTTGGATTGATAACTCCCTTTCCTTTGACCACCACATAGCAACAATAGGGAGAAAATCCTTCTTCCTGGCACAACTAATATCTGCAGGTGGGTCCACTTCTTAATTTCGAAATCTCAAAATCCCGAACATCAGAATCCTGATGTCCGGATTTTCGAAATTTTAAAATCTCGAAGTTAAACAATTGAGATCACCCAACAGTTTGGAATGGTAACTTTACCATTCTCTTCACTGTAGTGCAATCTCAGAGTTGGTATATTTAAGTAGCAGGTGGTGTGTGGGGTGCAGGGGGGCTTGCTCCCCTGCAAGAACATGATGTCTTAACTTTTTTTGTTTTAGTTTTGTTTTTTTTGGCATTTTGAGATTTCAAAGTCTCGAACATCGGGATTCTGATGTTTGAGATTTTGACTTTTCGAAATTATATAGTGGACCCCTGCAGGCATATCATCAAAGTCAAAGGAAGTTATCATCCCTCTGTATGCAGCCATAATTAGATAAATTATTGAGTACAAGGCACCCTTCAAGATGTATCTTTCTAGACATATTAAGCAACTGGAAATACTACAGATTCAGAACCTAGAAATACTACAGATTCAGAACCTAGAAGATTGTTGGTTTAAAGTCCCTGGAGATACCAGGAAAGCTTGAAATACTATCTTTCTACTTGTTTTTTTTTATAGCCACTTGTGGGAGTGATCTATGTCTGGCATTCTGAGCACTAAGGAACCATATCCTCTTTGATTTTCTGTATCTTTTCAAATCAAATGGATCCAGTATTATCAGAACTTGAACCTTAACTCTTCACCAGAATAAAAATAAAATGTGCTGGAGAGACAAACGTATCACCGAATGCCTACCACACCTCTGGAACAGAATTCTCTTGCATGTTAAACCTGGGTGATTGGACAAGTGCCCATAAATTTACTCAGGGATTGACTTGCTTTGACTTCGGGGGGGGGGGTGTTATAACATGAATTTGGGTATTGATAAGGCATACAAGGTCTTGTGGCCTAATTTTCTTGAATTTTCTATGATCCTATGACCCACATAAGTTGCACATTTTTTCCTAGTCTACCTCTAAAAGGCATGTTTAGAAGTTCAATATTAAAAGCCTACTATGGTCTTTTCCCAGTAAAATGTTTTAAATAAGTAATGGTTAAAAAAGCTGTGATATTACAAGAAAGCATTTGGAAAGTATAACAATTACATATAGTTCAACATGCACATGATAGCTATTCAGTAAATGGACATATCCAAGTGTTTATTAATCTGTTAAAGCATTATACATATTTTACCCCACAGAGTTAGAGATATACCTACAAATTATCCCCTCACTTGTAGTAATAATCTTTTTATAATGATGTGTCTTTTGTATGGTAACACTAATAAGAAACAAGCTGCACTCTGTAGCATCAAACGAGAAACAGGTAAGATGAGCTGATTAAGATGGGAGCCAGTTGATTCAGCAAACAATATTTAGGTGAATTTCATTCATGCAAATAAAAAGAGCTGAAAATTACTTTCAACAAATATTAAGGCTGCATTTTTCCCCACTGCTGTGTGACCATGGTGTTGCATACATATAAGTTGGATGGTAAAGTTTTCTCCCCACATGCGGTTGCAAGGATGCTTGTTCCAAAAAAAAAAGCTTTACTTATATTTCACTGAAATGGGTTTTCAGCTTTTTTTCACAAAAATGCAGTTTGAGTGAATAGTATTCAGTGAATTGAAATGAATCCAATTAATTTATAAAGAAGTGGGTTTTATCGTCTAAGTGACTTTACTAACAATGGGTAAAAGAATAATTATTCCTCCAGTTATCTGTTTAATCTAGGGGTCTGATTCAATAATGCTTAAGTGTATACGATATGTATTCAAGAACATCCCTACCACATTTTTATGGTTTCTAGTCACTCAGAAAGATTACACTAGTGTACATGTAGTCTACAGTTTATGATAACCTTTATGAATCCCTGTCAATATTTAAAGCTGCAAGAAAATTAGTAGGAAAACTAAAACTAGGAGGAAGAAGGTGTGAGTTATGCCTGTGTTGTCTGTTCACTCAGAACAGTGTACTGTAGGCTTTATTGAATCCTAGGGTAGGTTAGTATCTTGGGCAGTAGTAGCTTACTTAAGAAATTCAGTGGTTGCACAAAAACTAATCCTGGATAGGATAGAATGTTAAGTCTATCACAGGATACACACAAACCCACCCACACACGGAATGTGGCTTCCCAGTTTACCTATGGCAAGTATTTTGAATGTAAAATAAAAACTGAAGCACTTAGCAGAAGCTCACATGGACACATGGAGGATATGCAAACTCCACACAGAAGCACATCCAGGCCACAGCCCAGACTTCAGTTGGAGAACCAAGTGCTGTAAGGATTACTAACCACTGTGCCACTGTATCATTTCCTGTTCAGTTTATGTTTAAGTCTGTAAGTATATTTATATACCTTACATTATGAAAACAAAAATCATTGATTGAGAATGGTGCAACAGACAGACCTGGGTTTGTTAAATGTTTTGTCAGTTTGAACAAGATAATTAACCATCTCAAAATTCCCAGGTGATGTATCTATAGAGGTTTAAAGACATTGAAAAAAGTAAAGACGTGAAGGAGATTCAGTTTCTCTTCAAATAACTTGCTAGAAAATAAAAAGGACCGAGGAAGCCTGTCTGGCCTTCTTCATATGCCATTAATAAAAGTCCCACAGGTCCAGCTTTTCAGAATTCAGCAGGTATATTTTCACCAAAGTCCTTTCCAGATAGCAAACTTGATTTAAAGTATCTAGCAGAGTTGTGGCAGTTTAAGTGTCTGTGTTGTTTCCTTGACATGTGAGCACTTTAATTTGTACAAATAATCACAATCCCATGCTTCTCTTGAGAGTAACAACACAAGGTGAGATACAAAAAACAACTTCAACATCATTATATTTTTATCTGTTGGTAAGAATCACTTAAATAAACTTACTAGTACAATAAAAAACACTATGTTCATATAAAATCCTACCATATCAAAAGTTTATTAAAGTAATATTTCTGCTTTGTAGCTCCTTTTATAAAAATCAGAAATTTCAACATTTAGAAGAAATCATTGGTATAATATAATAATATACAAATTACTTTAGTTAGCATCCTGCTGTCTCATCAATTTACATTAATTGAATTATTTTAAGTTTCCTTTGTTAAGTGGTGAAACAGTATATTAAAAATTAACTCTGTAGGTTTTAATCAATTTAACCTAATAAACAAATCTGTAGAAAGAATTTGATAAAAATTATAGTTTCCCCTTGTGGTGTTACCTTTATAACCCTGCAGGGCGCTTTTCAATATTACATTTAAACCATATGCTTCCAGCCTTGTCAGTGGAGAGCAAATTAACCTTTTCACAAAATCTAATAAAAAGGCAAAATAAAAAAAATCACTTCTCAATTTTCAAATATAATGAACTACAACCAAGCAATAAAAAAGTAAAGATCTGCATTAACCACTGTAAAAATTAAACACATCATCTGCTACAAAGAGTCTTATACACCAATACTCACTTTGAAGGCCACCTTCTTTAATTCATTTAGAAAAGCTCAGTTAAAGAAAATGTTCATTCCCTTTCTGACACAGGCAAACAAATACATAAAAACAAACAGGTGGTTGTATGTCAAGTGTCAAGCTAGAACTGGAATATGAGCACTTAAATCACTAAATGTAGAGAATCTGTAACTTTCCGTTTGAAGTGCACATAGCCCTATTTTCATTAAAATCCTAATGTTTGAATCAGCCTTGGAATCTGTGCCATTCATCTGATACAGTTACAGAGTTGCCTTTCTCTTAATGGATAATGTGGTGGATTTCTAACATCCTTCTGCTGTAAGCACAATACCAATATACAGCAGGAGTTTGGTCTGCAGGAAGTTTCACTGAAGTGACATATGGCTGAGCTGACCTGTAGATTGTAAGGAATTATGCAGCTTTCCTGTGACAGCTACATCCATTCAGTTTACTGATATGCAGAGAACATCTGAAAGATTTAAGTAGAGAATGATATATATTTTTGCAATGCCAGTCTGTTTAAAAAAAGGGGAAGCAGCCAGTGCCATCCTTGTGGTTCCTTTGTTTTTAGTCCTCCAACTAACTACATGACCTTTGATTGGTTCCTGGTCTATGATCTTTTGCATAGTACAGAAGAATGATTTATTACTACATTTACTTTTCTGCCTAAAGAAACTACTCCTACTTGTTATGACAGGTTCATACATTCATGGGTAAGTATTAGGCAATCATTCTGCAGACCTTTAGCAGTCTAACCAATAACCCATATTCAAAACTTCCATCTAGCCTCAAGAAGGGCAATGCAGAAGGACCAGTGGGGATTTGAGGCTGCCTGTCCAATTATCTAGGCTTATGTTGAAGGTGGTAAAGTTGTTTCACTGCTTAACATGTTACAGAAGTTTTTCCTAAAGGTGGGGGATATGAGTCTATCATGCCAGCATGTCTTATTCATCTGTTAATTAAGGTTTACTTTTTTTAAGTATGCATTTGAGAAACCATTTGTTGATTAGGAACTAGCTCAATATTGGATGCAGGACAGGGGAAAAATATTTGCAGCTACCAAACTGTATTTCATATTCATTTAATCAGTAATCACTGCTTGATACTTATAAGATATAGGCTACAAAATCTTATCAGTGATAGAGAAGAGTCACAATTGTCTGTGTAATCATAACCCTAAACAAAGCTACCTAATTATGCCCTTAGCCTGCAGGGCTTTACATAATTCCTTCTAGACAGGTATGAAAGTTGTGGATATCTCTGATTTAAAATGTATTAAAATCTCTATTTCTGGAGTTGTTCTATTGACGTCCACCCTAAATAAATTAAAAACAATTGCCTTACTAAGTTACTATAACTTCTGTTAACTCTTACTTATCATTGTCGCCTGCTTACTTTCCAGAGAAGACTAGCAGAAGAGCTTCAAAAATTCATGCTGTATGCATATGAATACAATATCTCACCACAGGTGGAGCTCTACATACAGAACATAGTGAAGAGTTCTACATCTTATCACCAGCAACTGAAGCACTTTGTGCTTAAAGGTGCTGAATGGTGTACAGGGTGACCAGTGTCCAGTTGTCTGTATAATATCCCAGAAGCAATGCCTGCTGCAAAAATGAAAGTAGTCTTGCTGGCGATATAAGTCCTTTCCTCAGCGAGGACACAGTGTTAAATCAGCATGTTTTCAATTGTATGATAAACCATTCTAAACAACTTTCACTAAGACCATAAAAGATATGCCGCCTCTGTAGTTCTAAACACAGCATATATATGTAGCAAGGAAAAGAAAAAAAAAAGGGCAGTTCACTTTTGTATCCCATCATTATCTAAGAAGAATAGATTTTCTAATATTCGGGTCTATATTAAATCAGCAAATGGTCAAAAAATCGAACGCTGATTTATCAAGCCTTTAAGAGCGAAACCTGACAATCCCAAAGTCATGGAACAGGGATTTTTTTCCAGGGAAAAAAATCGCTGGGCCGTTTTTGTGACTTTGCCATTTTTTCCACTGTGTTGCGATCTCGGGGTTGGTATATTTTGAACTTTTTTTTTTTTTTTTTGGAACAGTGATTTTTTTTCCCTGGGAAAAAAATCGCCGTTCCTTGTCTTCAAGATTGTCAGGTTTTGCTCTTTAAGGGTTGATAAATCAGCGTTTGCTATTTTAAATGTTCGCTGATTTAATATAGGCCCTAATACTCAATAGATGAATATTTCAATGAGAATCGGGTAAAATATAAATGTAGTAATCTACTGGGGAAACATTGTCTCCACTGCGATAGGCTTCCCATTTCCTATCACTGCATGCCCTTTCATATATTTCCCTCCATACACATTGTACTTAATTGAAGTACACCTGGCAATGACCCTAGCCAGGTCTCAACATCATAGCATTAGGTCCTCCATCAGTGTTCTTTGGACTATTCTTAGGGCCAGCAACTGAAGTAAAACTCTAGGTCTCTAAGATAACTGATCTATAACTTGCTGCTGAAGTAGGAATTGATTTTGTGTAATTTAGTAATTTACCTGCTTGTAACTGTTAACCCGCGGTGATGGTGCTGCGGTAGCATTGTCGCCTCACAGTAAGATGCTGTCCGGTTCGATTCTCAGCTAGAGCGTCTTCTGCGTGGAGACATGCGTGAATGGACGTACCTTCGTTGAAGGTTGTGCGTCAAGGCTGGTAATTCAGCATGTAAAAATCAACTACAAATCATTAGCGGACCGGAGTTCCGCTGTGGTGACCCCTAACCGGGAAAAGCCGAAAGACACAAACAAACCTGCTTGTAACTGTTGTTTATTTAATGTTCTCACTCCATTATTTAAATGTTACTGACATCTGTAAATACTTGTATACTGCAATAAGTCAGTCATTTCTTCTACTTAACTCCTGGCCATAGTGTGTTCTATTTATACAGTTTAATTTAAAATACATTGTCAAATAGCATATTTGTGATCCTCTGCTCTGCACTGTGACCATTTTTGTTTTGCACCACCAAACAATTATTAATCAACTGATTCAATTGTATGGTATTTACTAGCAAAAGAACCTTTAAATAAGACTCAGGGACAAGCAAAACTACCTTTTTTTTCTCCTCCTCTATTGACTGATATAAACATTTTGGGAAGGTGCTTTGTTAGACTAGGACCATAACAGCCATCAGATTACACCAAATTTTATATACACAATTCTAGGGCTACTTTGAAGAAGGCACTTGTTTATATACGCTTTTATGGATCCCTGACATAAGTTTGAATGACACAATTTTGAAATGCACAAGTACTAATCCAAATGGTTAAACTTCAGCTGTCTGAAAAACATATATCTGAAAAAGACTATGTCCAGTCCAGACAAACAAAGCTTCCCTGAATACACACAAAACACAAATTAGCCTTAAAAGTCACCATAACACTAAAATAAACCCTATATGTAACCTTAACTCTAAAACTAACCAAAGACTAAAACTAACCCTAAATGTAAACCTAAAATATCCCTTAACATTATGGCAAGCAAAAGTAAAATCCCAAGTGCTAACTTACCCAACAGCCCCCAACTATAACCCGGAAATTAACAACTCTTGTAAGCATTATCTAATATATGACAACATAGAAGGTCAAACAATGTAGGAGTCACACAGACTGTCAATCAAATATAACAGTTGTAACAGTGATATCAGACCAAATCGAGTTGCAGAAACTGTATTAGCACTAATGTCATTCAAAACAAGTGTACCCCACCATTTTTCATGGACTTGGCCCCTAGGGATATCATTTCATTTGGACTACTGACTGGTTACTATTTATGTGAATGTTTGATGACACTTATGTTTAAATGTTCATACTCCCTCATGGTTCACCCTAAGGTGATACAATTATTCCTGTTAGCAGTTCCATACATTGTTTCAAAATACAAAACTTTCTCTTGTTTTGGATAAATCTTTAATAAGACCCATTCTGCCTCTTTTCTTAATAATACAGCAGTTCTAAAATTTAAATATATAACTAAATAAATCTAGGTCAGTGAACAAGTAGTAAACTTTAAAGAACATAAAATTAGTCACAAAATTCAAATTAACATACTCCTTGACATTCATAAAACTTGAAATTAGTAGCGCAGTTGAAGAGCTTATTGAAGAAAGCGAAAGTAGAAACTGCAAAAGCTGACTTCCCACTGAACACAACATAAATAAATAATCAAATAAATGAATAAAATGATGTCATCTTCCCCCAACAGTTCTTTGCACATAGAAGAGGAAGAATTGAAAGTAGTGCTACATATTTTCCTGGGCACAAAGACCTGTGGATAGTGATTGCAGCCATGCAAGCAAAACTGCTTGCATCTAGGAAAGAAAGCTACATCAAATCTAGGTAAGATTAAGAGGAGAGAAACCATATTGTAGTTCCAGAGGAGAGACATCATATTGTGGTTTTCTTGTGATAAAGTATGGCTGTTAGAATCTATAGCACTATATATAAAGCGTTGCACTGGAAAACTGATACTTTTCAGCTGGGATTTTGTAGAAAACTTTTCATAATTTTGTTGACTGCAAGAAGAGCAAACCAATCAAATGTAAAACAAAAGACTCAAATTGTTCATTGGAAGGTCTGAGTAAAAACTCAAATTGTTCACTGGAAGGTCTGAGTAAATCTATAAGTCAAAGACATTGCAACGTAACACCAAGACACGATTCACTTGAGAAGACACTGATGCTGTGAAAGATCAGAGGCAAAAGAAGAAGAATGAGGTAGCAGAGTGTAAGATGGATAAACAAGATTACTGAAGGAATGAACATGAATCACTAAAATGGATAAACAAGATTACTGAAGGAATAAACATGAATTAGTAAATGGATGAACAAGATTACTGAAGGAATGAACATGAATTAGTAAAACCTATAATCAAGATTATTGAAGGAATGAACATGAATTAGTAAAACGGATAAACAAGATTACTGAAGGAATGAACATGAATTACTAAAATGGATAAACAAGTTTACTGAAGGAATGAACATGAATTAGTAAAACGGATGAACAAGATTACTGAAGGAATGAACATGAATTAGTAAAACAGATAAACAAGATTATTGAAGGAATGAACATGAATTAGTAAAACGGATAAACAGGATTACTGAAGGAATGAACATGAATTAGTAAAATGGATAAACAAGATTACTGAAGGAATGAACATGAATTAGTAAAACGGATAAACAAGATTACTGAAGGAATGAACATGAATTACTAAAATGGATAAACAAGTTTCCTGAAGGAATGAACATGAATTAGTAAAACGGATGAACAAGATTACTGAAGGAATGAACATGAATTAGTAAAACGGATAAACAAGATTACTGAAGGAATGAACATGAATTAGTAAAACGGATAAACAGGATTACTGAAGGAATGAACATGAATTAGTAAAACGGATAAACAAGATTACTGAAGGAATGAACATGAATTACTAAAATGGATAAACAAGTTTACTGAAGGAATGAACATGAATTAGTAAAACGGATGAACAAGATTACTGAAGGAATGAACATGAATTAGTAAAACAGATAAACAAGATTATTGAAGGAATGAACATGAACTAGTAAAACGGATAAACAGGATTACTGAAGGAATGAACATGAATTAGTAAAACGGATAAACAAGATTACTGAAGGAATGAACATGAATTAGTAAAACGGATAAACAAGATTACTGAAGGAATGAACATGAATTACTAAAATGGATAAACAAGTTTACTGAAGGAATGAACATGAATTAGTAAAACGGATGAACAAGATTACTGAAGGAATGAACATGAATTAGTAAAACGGATAAACAAGATTATTGAAGGAATGAACATGAATTAGTAAAACGGATAAACAGGATTACTGAAGGAATGAACATGAATTAGTAAAACGGATAAACAAGATTACTGAAGGAATGAACATGAATTAGTAAAATGGATAAACAAGATTACTGAAGGAATGAACATGAATTAGTAAGATGGATAAACAAGATTACTGAAGGAATAAATCTGAATTAGTAAAACGTATAAACAAGATTATTGAAGGAATGAACATGAATTAGTAAAACGGATAAACAAGACTACTGAAGGAATGAACATGAATTAGTAAGATGGATAAACAAGATTACTGAAGGAATGAACATGAATTAGTAAAATGGATGAACATGATTACTGAAGGAATGAACATGAATTAGTAAAACGGATAAACCTGATTACTCAAGGAATGAACATGAATTAGTAAAACGGATAAACAAGATTACTGAAGGAATGAACATGAATTAGTAAAACGGATAAACAAGATTACTGAAGGAATGAACATGAATTATTAAAATGGATAAACAAGATTACTGAAGGAATGAACATGAATTAGTAAAATGGATAAACAAGATTGCTGAAGGAATGAACATGAATTAGTAAAATGGATGAACAAGATTACTGAAGGAATGAACATGAATTAGTAAAATGGATAAACAAGATTACTGAAGGAATGAACATGAATTAGTAAAAAAGATAAACAAGATTACTGAAGGAATGAACAAGAATTAGTAACATGGATAAACAAGATTACTGAAGGAAAGAACATGAATTAGTAAAACGGATAAACAAGATTACTGAAGGAATGAACATAAATTAGCAAAACGGATAAACAAGATTACTGAAGGAATGAACATGAATTAGTAAAACAGATAAACAATATTACTGCAGGAATGAACAAGAATTAGTAAAATGGATAAACAAGATTACTGAAGGAATGAAAATGAATTAGTAAAATGGATAAACAAGATTACTGAAGGAATGAACATGAATTAGTAAAATGGATGAACAAGATTACTGAAGGAATGAACATGAATTAGTAAAACGGATAAACAAGATTACTGAAGGAATGAACATGAATTATTAAAATGGATAAACAAGATTACTGAAGGAATGAACATGAATTAGTAAAATGGATAAACAAGATTACTGAAGGAATGAACATGAATTAGTAAAATGGATGAACAAGATTACTGAAGGAATGAACATGAATTAGTAAAATGGATAAACAAGATTACTGAAGGAATGAACATGAATTAGTAAAAAAGATAAACAAGATTACTGAAGGAATGAACAAGAATTAGTAACATGGATAAACAAGATTACTGAAGGAAAGAACATGAATTAGTAAAACGGATAAACAAGATTACTGAAGGAATGAACATAAATTAGCAAAACGGATAAACAAGATTACTGAAGGAATGAACATGAATTAGTAAAACAGATAAACAATATTACTGCAGGAATGAACAAGAATTAGTAAAATGGATAAACAAGATTACTGAAGGAATGAAAATGAATTAGTAAAATGGATAAACAAGATTACTGAAGGAATGAACATGAATTAGTAAAATGGATGAACAAGATTACTGAAGGAATGAACATGAATTAGTAAAACAGATAAACAAGATTACTGAAGGAATGAGCATGAATTAGTAAAATGGATGAACAAGATTACTGAGGGAATGAACATGAATTAGCAAAACAGATAAACAAGATTACTGAAGGAATGAACATGAATTAGTAAGATGGATAAACAAGATTACTGAAGGAATAAACATGAATTAGTGAAATGGATGAACAAGATTACTGAAGGAATGAACATGAATTAATAAAACATATAAACAAGATTACTGAAGGAATGAACATGAATTAATAAAACATATAAACAAGATTATTGAAGGAATGAACCTGAATTAGTAAAATGGAAGGAATGAACCTGAATTAGTAAAATGGATAAACAAAATTACTGAAGGAATGAACATGAATTACTAAAATGGATAAACAAGATTACTGATGGAATGAACATGAATTAGTAAAATGGATAAACAAGATCACTGAAGGAATAAACATGAATTAGAAAAATGGATAAACAAGATTACTGAAGGAATGAACATGAATTAGTAAAACGGATAAACAAGATTACTGAAGGAATGAACAAGAATTAGTAAAATGGATAAACAAGATTACTGAAGGAATGAACATGAATTATTAAAACGGATAAACAAGATTACTGAAGGAATGAACATGAATTAGTAAGATGGATAAACAAGATTACTGAAGGAATGAACATGAATTAGTAAAATGGATGAACAAGATTACTGAAGGAACTAACATGAATTAGTAAAACGGATGAACAAGATTACTGAAGGAATGAACATGAATTAGTAAAACAGATAAACAAGATTACTGAAGGAATGAACATGAATTAGTAAAACGGATAAACAAGATTACTGAAGGAATGAGCATGAATTAGTAAAACGGATAAACAAGTTTACTGAAGGAATAAACATGAATTAGTAAAATGGATGAACAAGATTACTGAAGGAATGAACATGAATTAGTAAAATGGATAAACAAGATTACTGAAGGAACGAACATGAATTAGTAAAACGGATAAACAAGATTACTGAAGGAATGAACATGAATTAGTAAAACGGATAAACAAGATTCTGAAGGAATGAACATGAATTAGTAAAACGGATAAACAAGATTACTGAAGGAATGAACATGAATTAGTAAAATGGATAAACAAGATTACTGAAGGAATTAATATGAATTTGCAAGAACTTAAAGAAGCAGTAGCTGATCGACAAGCCTGGTGTGCTAAAGGCGAGTGGTGACAAAGAATCAAATGAGACTAGTTGACTAAAAATGATGTGTGTGTGTGTGTGTGTATATGCTTTAACAATTACAAAGTAATTCATTCTGATGTTAAATGACAGTGTTTACTAGGTGAATCGGGCCTTTTACTGATCTGATGGTCAGATGTAAATGATTTATTTAAATACTGATGAAATGTGCATCATTTATGAATATGATTTCCTAGTAGCAAGACTGAAAATGTATATGGACATAGTCAAGGCAATGTGAAAGGTATTTTGAAATTCATTTCAGTGGCATTGAATGATTATGCTATACAAGACAGAACTACATACTTTAAAGTGACTACAGTCAGATGTACTGCATTTTCAACATGTTGAATTACTGGGGGATTTTTGACTGTCACTCCTGAATAACAATGAAAGTATGACAGCCTCAGCACAGCTCCTCGTGGTGTCCTGCAGAGTTCTACAAGCAGCAGTGAGTGAAAGAGAGAATTTAACAGATTATAAGTATTTTTTCTGCTTTCCTACCAGCGACTGTTTAGTCTCGCCGAAAAGTGAGTTTTCTAACTATCTGAATTCTGCAAAGTTTGTTTTTCTGCATTTGTCTGCATTTTTTTGTGTTTTGAACTTTAAAAGTTGTTTTTGCCTTGTTTAATTGTTGTAGGCTACACACTCAAGTGCGCTAGCCAATCTAAAGCATTTACTGTATTCCTGTGCCTAGTATCTGCTGTATAAGCGAAAAAAGAAAAAAGAAAAAAAAATCCTCGTTTCCCACCTTTTCTGAACTAGAATAGTCCAGTTTTCAGGTATTTCTGAATTCTAGGCAGTGTCATAGTTCCTGTGTTGCCCATATCCTTACTTGGAAAGGAGGAAGCTTCTTTGTTCACCAGTGAGAGTGGGGAGCTCTGAGCAGCCTATCTGTCCCTGGAGGAGTGGTCTCAGCCCAGTAACCAGTAGCTTATTGGCCGCTTTGGGCCATTTCCTATCTCTTTCAAACTCCCTGTCTTAAAACCCGCTTTAGCACAGTTTTGCGCTTGTAACAGACTCAGCACAGCTCCTCGTGGTGTCCTGCAGAGTTCTACAAGCAGCAGTGAGCAAAAGCGAGACTTTAACAAATTATAAGTATTTTTTTTCTGCTTTCCTACCAGTGACTGTTTAGTCTCACCGAAAAGCGAGTTTTCTAACTATTTGAGTTCTGCAAAGTTTGTTTTTCTGCATTTGTCTGCATTTTTTGTGTTTTTCACTTTAAAAGTTGTTTTGCCTTGTTTAATTGTTGTAGGCTACACACTCAAGTGTGCTAGCCGATCTAAAGCATTTACTGTATTCCTGTGTCTAGTATCTGCAGTATAAGCGAAAAAAAGAAAAAAAAAAACAAATAGTAACCAGTAACCAGTAGCTTATTGGCTGTTTTGGGCCATTTCCTATCTCTCTCAAACTCCCTGCCTTAAAACCCACTTTAGCGCAATTTTGCGCATCCCAAAACGTCGGGCAGCACTGTTTAAGCAGTTTTTTAACAATTCCCAGCTCCACAAAGTCTGCTCTTCAAATTTTCCCTTAGAACTAGTCAAACTCTCAAAGTAAGCACTCAACCATCATTCTATAGCCCAGCACTTGCTCAAATTTCTCAGTAAGCACTAACAAACATTAGCACTACACACCCTTATACTATCCAGAATACAAGGTTCCCTATTCGTCCATTCCGGTCAGTCAATAAACCAGTTCTTTAAACTATCCAGGCATGTCCAAAGCGCAGTTTCAGGTATACTCTCCAGTCCAGCTGGTGAATCTGGGAATCTTGAGGCAATGTTACAATTGCCTTATGTACACAGACAACCCTCTCCTTCTTCCAACAAACTCAAATATCTGTGAGAGATGCAACTATACAGCCAAACTGGAGGCCGAGCTCTCTCAACAAAAGACTGGCACAGTCAGTCAGGAGGAGAAGGAAACCACTCGCAGCACACAACCAGTCTCACATAGACCAAACGCACCAGCAAACAAGACACATAAACTCATAAAAACATACTCGGAGGCTCTAAATAAAAATCTGCCAAAGCAGCAGAGACCTCCAAAGCAGACATCCAAGCAACCGCTACCCCACAACAACTTACACGTATCACATACTTCACGAAGTCAGTGTGCCACACAGTCGCAGCCCCTACAGCTAAATAACACACCTAATACACTAGTAACTGGAGACTCTATTGTCAGGCACACTGACGTCCCACTCACCAGACTGAACAAGGAGAGGGTCACTGTAAGCTGCCTGTCAGGAGCCAGGATACGCCACACAACACAGGCACTCAGGTCACTCCACAGCAGGTACAAATATGACTCTGTCATTGTCCATGTTGGTGTGAATGACCTGAGAAGTACCTCCCTGGACTACATGAAAAGAGA
Organism: Protopterus annectens; assembly: GCF_019279795.1. Classification (NCBI taxonomy): domain Eukaryota; kingdom Metazoa; phylum Chordata; order Ceratodontiformes; family Protopteridae; genus Protopterus; species Protopterus annectens. Next base: position 333,664,385 of record NC_056742.1, read on the forward strand.
CATAGAGGAGTTCTCTGATCATGTAGCCCAGGCTGGTATGACCCTGACCCTGAGTAGCATATTGCCCTCACCAAGAATGATGCCACAGTATAAAGACAAAATGATCAATTTTAACAATTGGCTAAGCTACTGGTGTCATTCAAAGGGGATCCAGTGTCTGTCAGCCTGGGATGACATGCTAGACAAGCCACATTGCTTTGCCAGGGACGGCTTGCACCTGTCACCCTTAGGCTTTTGAATACTGGCTAAGGCTCTTGCCACCCTCATAGTGCCTTTTTTAGGCAAGGCTCAAAAGACAAACCCACCTCCATAGACAATACCAGCAACAAAAAACTAAGGGTAATGCTACTCAACACCAGAAGTCTAAACCTCAAGATGCACGCACTCGAGGCACTCCTCAGTATGGAGAAAATCGATATCTGTGCAGTAACAGAAACTTGGTTCAAGGCTCGAGAGAGCAACCCAGCACTACCAGGATTCAACTCATACCATTCCTTTCAGCCCCAGAATGCAGACCGGTATACTAAAGATGGGGGAGTATCCATTTTCATCAAAGATACCCACACCTCCAGGTTAGTGGCACTGCACGAGGCAGCAGAGACCATCAATGTGCAACTAACAGTAGGTAAAACTGATTTTCAGTTCATAGCCTGCTATAGATCACCCACCTTGTCTTAGGATCCCCACTCGGCATACCTGAGAACATTGGAGAATATGAAGGTCTCACCAAACACCATGATTTTGGGGGATTTCAACTACCTAAACATTGACTGGGAAAACTACCCAAGTCCCAACTCTTTTGCCCAATGGTTTCTGGAGTTTATAAACTCAAATGCCAAGAAACAACTGGTCACCACTCCCACAAGAGAGGACAACATATTGGATTTGGTCATCACCAACATGGGGGTTCAATGTTCCACACCAGAGGTAAATCCCTCATTGGCAAGATCAGACCATAAACTTATCACAATGGACATCCACATCCCGACCCCACCCCCAGCCAAGGAAACCACTGTGAACAATTTCTCAAAAGCAAACTTCACACTTCTCAAGACCGAGGTGGAAAGTTTCAAAGCCCCCGGGCTAATGGAAAATGTTACCCAAACCACAGAATCCTTTACAAATGCACTCTATGAGCACCTACAGGAAAGCATGGATGGTACCATCCCAAGTAAAACCAAGACTCACTCCTCCAAGAACAGGAGACCAGTCTGGTGGACCCCGGCCATAAATAAGCTATACAACAGAAGGAGGAAACTATTACATGACAAGGCAAAATCCCAAAAAGGGAAGGCATCCTTGATCAGTACTAGCAAGAAACTCCGATCCCTCATAAAATCATCAAAGGCCAGCTTCGAAAGAAAAATCGCCAAAGACTCTAAAGATAATCACAAGGCATTCTTTAGCTACGTCAAAAATCTGGGTGGCAGCTCTCAGATCTGCTCTGAGTTGGTGCAAAATGGCACAAAATACACTGAACCCACAGACATTGCCAACATCCTGGCAGACAGGGTCAGTGCAAACTTCACCCCCCCTCCCCCCAAAAGGGCCTGTGTCTATCCCAGAAGAATGCAGTCCCCCAGGCATCACAGACACACAGGTGAAAGCAGCATCAATGGGACCAGATGATATCCCGGGCTGCGTCTTACACGAGCTCCAAAACGAACTAAACCCTCACATGAATTCACTGTTCCAACTCAGCCTTACCACAGGTTATGTACCCAAGGAATGGCATACAGCAACAGTGATCCCGCTCCACAAAAGTGGCGCCACAATGGATCCCAGGAACTATTGCCCTATAAGCCTGACTAGCCTGGTCTGCAACGCTATGGAGCGCATCATCATGGATCTCATAAACAAAGACATTGGGAACCTCCAAACACTGGACCCCACCCAATTTGGCTTTGTTAAGGGCAGATCTTGCCTCTTAAACCTAGTTGACTTCTTCAAAACAGTTACCAAAGCCTTAGATGAGGGAAAGGTAGTCCACACAGCCTACCTAGACCTTGCAAAGGCCTTCAACAGAATACCCCACTCTGGTATCATAAATAAGCTTACCAGCTTAAATATCAACCCATATGTCACAAGATGGGTTTCAAACTGGCTCAGGGATAGAACTCACATGGTCAGAGTCACGGGTGCCATGTCTGACTCTAAACCAGTTACAAGTGGCGTCCCACAGGGATCAGTCCTATGACCCCTCTTGTTCGGTATATACTTCTCTGAGGTACAGGCAAACATAGGAGGACTGTGGCTGACCAAGTTCGCAGATGATTGCAAACTGGGAGCCATAATCAACTCTCTGGCTAACACAAGCATCCTCCAGAAGGGCCTTACGGAGACTGATACCTGGTGTCAGAACCATGGCCTCAAGCTAAATGCAAAAAAATGCATAGTCATCCCCTTTGGGAAAAACAAAGTGCCCACAAACTACCATATAGGAGGTAATCCACTAATTACAGAAGAAGTAATCAGGGATCTGGGGTACCAAGTAGGTAGCAACCTCTCCTTTGACAATCACATTGCCAAAGTGGTTAGAAAAACCTTCTATATAGCCCATCTAATCACAAAAGGGTTCACATCTAGATCAAGAAAGGGTTCACATCTAGATCAAGAGAGGTTATTGTGCCCCTCTACTCATCACTCATCAGGCCCATAATTGAGTACAATGCCCCATTTGGGATGTACCTTACCCGACACCTGCAACAGCTGGAGAGACCTCAAAAATACCTCACCAAGAGGATCATGGGCCTCAAGCAGATGCCCTATGCAGCTTGACTAAAGAAACTTCAGCTCTACTCAGTTGCTTACCACCTCCTCAGAGGTGATCTCTGCCTGACATACAAGGCCATGTCTAACCCGGAATTGTTGGACATGCTCCACCTCAAGAAAACCAGATCCATTAGAGCTACACGCTCCAGGGATTTAAACCTTAGCACAACAATAAATAGGACATGCTGGAGGGATAGATTCATATCCCAAAGGCTTCCCACGCTCTGGAATAGAATCCCAGTCCATGTTAGGCAGAGCCCCTCGCTGACCCTCTTCAAGAGAAGTCTTGATGAGTGGATGGGAAATCGTAAGTTTGCACCTGGGATCTCTTCTATGGCCCTGCTGGACAGAGGCTCAGGAATCTAGTCTAAAAGGGAGGCGAAAGCCAACACATTCTGGCTAGGCTTATAAATGCCCTAGGGCAGATAGCGTAGTACCTACCCATGAACCTATGAATACAGGAAAGAGTTAGGGGAAGGATACAAGTCTGTAAGCAATGGCATAAGATGCAGTGTAATGTAAACTTCTTGCAGAACTACAGCACAATTTTAACGGGCTGAATTGGAACTTGGCAGTATGTGTATATAAAATGGGTGATGTGTCACATATATGTTTTTCTACAAAAATCATTGATTTATTTGTAATGAAAGCAGGCATTCTTTCATTGCGACATGTTTGGCAGATAAGTGAATCAAAAGTTTCAATATATGACTTTGGCTTGTTGTTTTAGGTAAATGGATGATGCAGCAGCAGGGCTCCAGACAGAAAAAGGGCAAGTTCAGTCATGGGGAAAACTGCATTCTCATGGCAGCCCCTACAACATATGGAAAAAAGTTTTTTTTGGAAAAAGGGGGACCCAAACAAACTGAGATGGAAAAGGCAATGACAGGATTAAGGCATTTGCTGAATACCTTTGTGGCAGTAGAAAGGCCAAAGGGCAAAGCAGAGAACTGAAAATGCAAGGAAGAAGCAGAGAAATGTAAAAGCTTCCTGACAAGGGGATGAATGGGGATGTGAAGATAAGCATCATTCTGGTCCAAGGATACTAAGAAAGCTTGGAGAAGAAGAGGGAGCAGGGGTTTGAAGGGACAACATCTGAAAGGAAGGGACCTTCAGAAAGGTGTTAAGCTGAGAAAGATCCAGAATGGGTCTCCAGGTGCCTTCCTTTCTGGAAACCAGAAACATCCTTGAATAAAACCCTTTTTCTTCCTGGGCAGGGGGTATGACTTGAATGGTGCCCTGAGCCAAAAGACCCTGAAGCAATTCTGGAAAGAAAGGAAGCTGTTCATGAGGAGGTTGAGGGATGCCCAAGAAAGAAGGAAGGGATTTCCACCTCATGAACTAACCCTGGCAGGTGATGGACAGAACCCAAGAGTCTTAAGTGACCCTTAACCAATTGTAAAGAGCCAGGGAAAGACGAAGGGATAAGGAAATCTAACCTAAGGAAAGGGGAAGCAAACCATCAGATAGAACCTAGTTTTCTTGAAATAAGAGGCTTTTGAGAAGTAGGATTTTGAGTATACTTAGCAGGAGGTACACACCTAGAACTCTTCTTACCTTTATGAGGAGGGCAAGGCTGTCCATGTACAAAAGCAGATTTGGATGGATAATTCCTTTGGAATTTAGGGATAGGAGACACAAAAATATGTTTCAATTCCTGCAACACTTTGCCTTTATCCTGGAGGGACTTACAAAGCTTGTGAGCAGCAAAACCAAAATGGTTCTTATTATCAAGAGAAGCATGTACAATTTAGCCTTAATATCATCAGGTAAGTGCTGGAGACAAAGCCAAGAGTAATGTCTCAAAACAGAGCCAAAAGCAGCAGCCCTAGTGGACACACCAGCTACATCATAACTACATTTAATAGAGTGGTGAGCCACTTGAGAGGTAAAACCCAGTAGAAAAAGGGCTTAGATCTTCCCTTCTGAATCAGGGAGGTCAGAGATTGCCTGAGAAACTTGAGAAAGAAGGGTTAAAATACACCTGGTCATATGAGTCTGGTAATTAGCAGCCCAAAATACCAGGGTGGTAGCAGTATATACCTTTTTACTTAAGCATTTCACAGCTATACTGTCCTTGTCTGAAGGAAGTAGTTTATTAGACAGCAAAAGTTTAGGTTTGTTAGAAGAAACAGGACACTATAGAATGATCAACAGAAGGCACTTATACAAGAACTTCCAATAATCAGGCACCTTGAAAAATCTATCAGGTTTCTTAGGGGCTGGAGACAGAGTCAGGGGCCACAGAGGCTGCTGAAAAAAAGTATCTAGAAGGCAGCCAGGACTGGAGGTACAGCCAAAGGCTTAGGAGACTCCATCTGGAAGAGTCCATAATACTGTTTTTGACTATCAGAAACCTGAGAAAAGTCAATTTGAAATATTCCATCATGCGAGAAATAATGTCCAAAAAGGATACGTCTCCCAAGGGACAGTCTGGACTAATAGAATCTTCCTCCTCACAGCCAAATCCAAGACAGAAGGGATTTGAGAGGAATATGCCAAAGACTCTTCCCAGAATCCAGATCTTCTTCAGAGGATTCCTGCTCTCTGAGCCTCTTAAGGGGAGTAGATGACCAAGGAGGAGCAGGCACAGAAACTCTTTGGGGAAGTTTTAAGCCCATTAAAACATTAAACAACCCCCTGGGTAAAATGCTGCCATTCTCACTGGTAATCTTTAGAAGCAGGGAAAACATGCTTATTTTTATTTTTTATTTTGAGGGAGATGTGCCCTAAAAACTCTAGTAGGGTCAGACCCTTACCTATACTCAACCAATATAGTAGGAATCTCCTCCTGAACTAGGATTTGTAGTACTCCCTTCAGACCCTCAGAAATAATCAGCAAAGGTTCCCCCTCAATATATGGAGGGGGATTCACTTCATAACACTGAAAACTCAAAACACTGAAAATGAAAAAACTTCATAATACAGAAGACCAAAGCACTGAAACTTCAAAACACTGAAAACTCAAAACACTGAAACTCACTTAGTGTAGTGAAGTGCAATCTTGGAGTTGATATATACAAGTAGCAGGGGGTGTGGTGGGAGCAGCACCCCCCCACACACATGGGGGGTGCAAGGGGGCTTGCCCCCCCTGCTTACACTTGGTGGAAATTGCTATGATTTATGTTGTTTAAACTCAGTATATGTACGATATGTTTTTTCAGTGTTTTGAGTTTTCAAGATTTTGAAGTTTCAGTGTTTTGAGCTTTCAGTGTTAAGAAGTGAATCCCTTGAGGGACACTTGCAAAGCCTCCGAGGACATGCAAGAAGTTCAATTCATGCCATTCTCCAACAAGGTCATGGCAGAGGAATCCAAGACAAGAAACAGGCGATCTTCTGGGCTTTCATCAGCCTTGAGAGAGAAGTCCAGGGGAGGTGGAATAGCAGACAAATCAGACCTAAGTTTTTTGGCCTTTTAGTTGTCGGGTAGCTGAACTTCAGGGAGAGAAGATTCTGCCATAGCACCTTGCTCCAAGAATTTAATATGTTGATTCTCCAGGTAAATCAACAAGGAAGACAGACGACTATGTAGGGTCTTACAGACGAATGCCTGGCAGACAGAATACTGCTTATGGTCGTGAGAAGCACCCAGACAAAAGAGACACTGCTCATGATGACCCTTATGGTGAATCTGCCTCCCGCACTGACATTTTCCCTTTCTGGATGACATGTAAACTCACAAAAATAAGAGGAAAAATAGATAAGAAAATACCCTAATGGGGGCACTTATCTGAAATACAGCTTCATAACCTGCACATAAGAAGAAGCACTCAGACCAATGATCAATGATGCCGTTCAGACTGGCGACAAAGATGTTCTGAGGTATGTAGGTCCATATGTCACCATTATGCCCTACACCTTGTGTGGGGAGCATACATGTGATGTATGACATTTATATATTCCTAAGGCTTTGGTATGCTGGCTGGATGTTGGACTTCCCTTGGCAGGGAATCCTGATGTAAAGAATACTGCAACAGTGAAATGGAAGAACATTTCATATACCTCCATCAATCAAACAGCCTCACTAACATGCCAGCGATCTAAATCTACTCCAACAAATAAATACGATAAGGAGGAGGGATAGATTTGTCATGCTATGTCTGACCCTTCTCTGTAACAAACTTCCTCTTTGAGTTAAGCATTGTGACACACTGCCTATCTTTAAAAAAGGAGCTGGACAACTGGATGGATATTCATAAATTCACCCCTGGTATTTTTGGCTTGGCCCTCCTTGAAATTGGATGCAAGGCAGAAACATCCTCACAACTCAGTTGTCTTATACCTCCTATGATCATATGAGCCTATGGTAACATAACCTTTATCACAAAACATTATAGCCAGGTATAGTTTTGTGCAGCAATAGCAGATATTATTATAGGGGGGAACCACTTCCTGCATAATGGACAAAGTACCCCAAAAGGAACATATGTGACATGTCTGGAATTTATTTGTCAGTGTTGTATTTCAGAATAACTACTGAAAGGAGCACGATGTTCTGCATTTGCCTTTGATTTTGAATATGATTTTACTTTATTGGTTAAGTGAGTAAGCCCACCAGGAATGAGCACCTCTTTTCAGCATTTTCTAGTTAAAAGGTTTGCTTTGAGTGGCAGAGCAGGCAAATGGAGACTGAGTGAACCAAAACTGGACTACAGGATAAAAAAATATTATTAGCTTTCCACAGCCTTAATTTTGTGTGTTAAATTGCTAGATTCTGTTGTCATATTGTGATCTTAACTCGACTCACTTGGGGGGAAGGGGTAGTTCCAAGTCTGGTTTCACATGACCTGTGAAGAAAACAAGTCTATAATTAAAAACACTTTGACTTACTAAACTGGTACCTATGCATTTAACAACATCCTCCCAGAAAGAAAAGAATATAAAGCAAAAGAGAATCCCTGGGATTCACTAATGCCTGCACTAAGACTACATTAAGTGTACACAGTTCTGAAAGCATAACTCACACCTTCTTCCTTCTAATTTTAGTTTTCCTACTGATTTTCTTCCAGCTTTAAATACTGAGGGGGATTCATAAAAGGTTACTACAAAGAGTAGACTACATGTACACTTAGTATAATCATTCTGATTGACTAGAAAGCACAAAAAATGTGGTTGGGATGTTCTTGAATACAGATAGTGTACACATAAAGCAGCTCTTATTGAATCTGGCCCAATGTATTCTGCCAAAGGCAGTACATACCGGATTTTCTGCACATCTTGTCTGTACTTTAAGAGGCTTTAGACAGCTTCACAGGACTCATCTTGCTATTAACTTATTAAGAATTCTGTCTTTTCCTTGCATATAAATTTAGTCACTGCAACAGCTGTTCAGAGTATAAAAAAATGATTTACTAACTGAATTGTGGTAACCCGTGTCAGAGTCACTGCTAGAATCTGTAGCTCAGAAGAGCCAGCTTTTTGGTGGTGTTTTTCAAAATGCACACAACCATTCACTCAGGACTGCAGTGCTCTGCGGTAGTCATAAGTCCTTTTACACACTCAAATAGTTTTTGGCACAATCAGTTAAAAATGAAGTTACATCCTCAAGCTTACCAAAAAAATCAAAACTTTATTGTTGATTCAGTTATTTCTGGAAGTCAGTTTTGTGACAGACAGAATACAGCACTAATTTTCAGTTTCGTTTACCCAGTCCCTTTCACTTAGAATCACTGAAAACAAGACATATAGCTTCACCAAAATATGTCTCTCCCACTTTTTTAACATAACACTGTATTGCCCTCATCATTGTAAGAGTCTTCTCCATCTATATTTGAACAGATATTTGTGCATTATCAGTTGACAAATAATCCAACGCAGCTTAAACAATTCAGCTGAAAAAAATCCTAAATTAGCAATGATTCTGCAACTTATACAGCATTCCCTCACTTACTATTTCACAAGTACCACCAGATGGCTGTATATTCATCACAGCTGTTGCTTTTTAATCACCACCAACTACCTTATTTTTGAACTTAATGATTTTGCACCTCCTCAGTCCCAGTTTTGAAGATAAGAATGGCATTGCAGTGGTGCTGGCCCTGTGTGCGCCACATCAAGGTTTTTTTGCTTCCAATTCCTAGATTCATCATTTAATATGATCATAGGCAGTGACTCATCTACACCAATAGATGGCAGTATGTTTGTGTGTCCTATCTGCGATGCCTATGCTGTATTCTGAAGTCATTCAGTTTGCAGACAAACAGGACAATAGGTTCCCTTCCTGGAGGAAGGAGAGTCACCACCTGCAGGTTTAATTCATCTTACACGGCTGGTTCCTGAATTCTTGTCAGAATGAGAGGCAGTACCAGTGTTATACCACAGAGACAGATGTGTTTATCATGCTTTATCGTTCACAGCTTTCAGCAGTACACAGCCTTTCTTATAACAGGGTATCTTTTTTTTTTTTTTTTGCATATGGCACTGCTTCTCTGTAGTTTTGAGAGAAAACTTGCAACTATACCACCCATATTAAATTTGCTGTATTCCCTTAGCAGGTGCTCATATAAACTCTGCTGGAACCTAAAGTTTTGATTAACCACTCAGCTAATAGGAAATACCAGATACATCATCACCTAGACTACTCCATTCCTACACTTGCTAATTTATAGATCTCAGTAGATAGCAATGTTGATTTTGTCATTGTTCACAATTCTACTGAAGAAGTTTTTTGCTGTGAAGAAAAGCATTCATCAGCTTCAAAATCAAACCCCCTTTTCTGTATAAAATTTATTCCATCAGCACTGCTGCTAGAAATATCACTTTAATTACATGGGGCCTGAATCCCTCACTCAAGAGGTTAATTAATTTATGCTCCTACTCAAACTTTAAACTCAGTCTAAAATACAGAAATCAGATGTTCAGTGAAAGTGAAACTCTTCATTTCCAGCCCCACAGCAGCTGAAGTGTTACAGCTCTCAAGCTGCAAAATTATTGACTGGCATGTAGTGGATAAAGGTGCAGCTCCAAATATACAGAATATCCAAAAGCAGCTTTCCTTGTGTACTAGGACTTTGCAATTTATTTATTTATTTATTTATTTTACTGCAGCCTGCTGGAAAAAAAGTCTTTCTACACAGGTGCTGTATTAAGACACATATTTTAAATGAATAACTGATTACAAAGCATATCATCCATATTCAGAGCCAGAACTTACTGTAACGACCCTCGGGAAGGGTTAACTGGAAATTATCACAGATCTGGAGCTGTCCCTCCAGACTTGCAGATCTTCAAATACAACAACTATTCATAACAGGAAACCCATTGAAATGCTTCCAGTTGTTAGAGTAATAAAGATAGCCGCAGTCTGATCCAGTTACCTCTCCAAAATTACAAAACTCCAGTGAAAGATGCTGAAAAAATATTGCTTTAACATCTGCTTTTAAATTCAAATGTAGAGTTTCACTGGATGCCTCTGTATTCTTTCATACATGACTAATAGGAAAGACACATGGCTAATGGGAACCATAACTTCAAGTTTTAGCTGCGGTTGGTTTAAATTAACAGCTGGTCTTAAAATACTGTACATGAAAGCATGCACTGTAAAGTAAGATCTGCCCCCTCCCTCCTTAAATCTGTATCATAGAATAAAATGCCACAGTTATGGAAATGTTTTAACATGCCCCAATACAAGTTGAAGGAGGCAGAAAGGTAAAAAAGAATTTCACATGCTTTTGAATTACCAGGATACAATGATCTCAAAAACGGACACACCTTGCGCCATAAACAGAACCACTGCTTTATAGACTGTTTTCTTCATAACTGGAAAATCTCTTAGACCAAGATGCATTAAGTCTTACATCTGGAATTCCTCAAAAGATTTTGAGTTGGGGGTCATAAGTAAGCATTTTTGCTGGTCACTGAGTTTTAAAATAGCTATGAATGCACTACTAAAAATTAGATTCAGGGATGGCTAACAGCATATACACTGAGTGAACAAACCTAAAGAACTGCCCAAGTTATGCAGAATCAGGTATTTCAACCCAGACTGCTAGAAGACAGAAATAACCCAAGTGTAGCATACTGAATATCCTGACTTTCTCTGTGTTCATGACCAGAAAATTTTCCCCAGAATTCTGACAATACCATACAATACATATGCCAAAATTAAATGTCGTACTTTGTCTTATTCAAGCATGTTAATTTTTCATTCCATTCATTTTTTTTCCCTGATCCCTTCTTTATCAGGCAACTCAGTCATTTGTTGCAGTATCTGTGAAACTGTTAGGCTGGTTTCCCCATCCAGGATTACTTTCACTGCATTGTGCTTAGTGTATGCTAGGACCCTGAACTGTATCGAGCAAGTAATCAGAGAACAAATGAATGAATCAGTACTGATCTGAAAACTGTGGCTCCTACATACCAAACTACAGAAAAGAAAATGGCCATACAAGACTTTTCTTTCAGATGCTTAGACCTACTGACAAGGTAATTTAATGTCAAAAAGAATATCAGGTGTAAAATACATGTCCACTTTGCTTTGCAAGTAAGAATAAAAGTGGTACCTGGTAGAAAAATGTTTAATGCATGTGATATTATTTCTACAAGATTAATAAAATCAGGATTGGTGCTACTACTGTTACTAATTTCAGCTTTAGAAGATCTTCTTAAGGTACTTCAGATTTCAGCAAAGAAAGAATAATCTGTCTCAGAGCACCAAGACAGCAAATCGTGTTTCAATAAAAACATAGCTGAAATGGGACATCTCAGTTATAAAAAGTCATTTTTACGTAGAGCCATATTTTACTTTTATGACATAAATTTAACCTTTTCTCTAAAATATATATATTTTAAGCTAGGAAGAAGTCTTTTAAGGGACTGCCACATGACTTTTAGTCACATTTTACTGTGAAGCATGACTTTTTACTTTTGTTTAAAAAAGTTGTTAAAACTAAGTTACTCTTCATTGCTCCTAACTAAAATATGTGCTTAATTACTTTTGGGGGCTGGTTTTAGTGTTTAATGTGCTTTTTGCACTATTTTTGGTGAAAAAAATCTTATTTAATGCTTATTTATTTCACTGACTGTTGCTGCCAAGCTTTCCCAGGATTCAGGCATAATTTTTGGCTTTACCATGGAACACCCTAACAGTTCATTGGTTCTTCACTCTTCCAGCCACAAAAAGAAAAAAGAAAAACAGCGTTTTCCCTTTCAGCAGGCTAAAAATTTGCCTCAGCCACAGATGGGTGACTCAGCTGTGGCCATTTCTGGATCCTCTAACCATTCATTGTTTTCATTGGCTGCCTCTGGAGCAGTCCCTAAAACCACTGTAGATTGAGAGTTACACACATCCTCTGCTGCTGTTGGAATAACTTTAGTGGGCAGGGGTGAATTACTGTTGTAAAACGTGGTGGAAAAAGAAGAGCATACCTCTCTATTTAGCCATACTGGGATGTCTGTCCCCAGGGATGACTTGTCTGTCAAATGCAAGTCTGATTCTACAGAAATTCCTGTCAAAAGATGCAGAACATTAGATATTTTTCTTCTCCTGTCTATTGTTACTTTTCATAGGAGTGATTTATTGAACTTAGCTCAGGGTTCAGTTCAGACTCTTGACTCTTCCCTACTGGATCTGCTACACATTCACAAAATAAACAGCACTAGAATTACCCGAGCTAAGTATCTAAACCTCATATGTGATACAAACAAAAGATGTTGGAGCAGCAGGTATTTGTCTCAGAGATTACCCCTTCTCTGGGAAAGAATCCCCAGTCATTCTCTAAGTCTATTCAAACATAAATTGGATTAATGGATGAGAAATTGTAGATTCATCCCTGGCTTGTCACCTGTGGCCTTACTGACAAGGACAGTTTGTAGATGTCCTAAGCCGCAGACATATACCAAAAATATTCTAGCCCATGGGCATTGATAATTAGGAAAACTGAGGCTTGAATAGCTAGGCTTAAAAAGGCTCGAGGGATGATAGCCTAGTAACCTCCTATGATCTATGATCCTGTGGGGTTAATGGTAAGAGAAAAAGGAATACTTCATTGTGTGAGGACTTTCAGAACATTGAAAAAGAAAATTATTGTGAGGGTAAAACTTCTGTTTTCTCTCCCCAGGTTTCTGATTCTGATTTTGTGGGGTGTTTCTTGTGGAAGTCCCTTGGGAGAACTTTCTGTTTCTGGAACTATATTCAGAATGAATCAGCGGTTCTGGTGGGGGTCATAATAATATTCCTCTCTCTTAAAATAAATATTATGATTTATTAAATATCATGATTTATTACTACTGGAATTTTCTTAAGCTATTCCAGTTCCTCCTGTTCTTACAGCTTTGGAAGATGTTTTGATACAGCCTATAACTTGCTTAATAGCAGCTCTGCTGCCCCTATGAAAACAGTTTGGATAAAGTTCCTAGATCTTATATCTTTTGATTTTCTAACCTCAGATCTGAACCAACAATGATTTCCATGGTAAATCCCGCTCCTTCTAAACATCTAGCAAATATTACTCGCTCCCCTTTGCTAAGGATAGGAAATCCTATGAAAGATTTAGGAAAAGTGTATTTTTCTGCAAAACTTTTTAGAATTATTAATTGTCAGTCTCACATGTTAAAGGTTATGCCTGCTTCTTTTGAGAACATGAGGATCATTATAGCTTCTTTTCTCACTTCTGAGGAAAAATCATCTTTGTTTAATCATATCTCTTCGGTTCTTAAGTGACCAAACACTCCTTGAAGTGTGCTTATGATTCAGCAGATGCCACTTCCAGAGATGGAACTGTAATGAGATTAATTTCGTTGCACATACAAAATCTTTCTGACGATGTTAAAGTTTAAATTTTAAATTCTCTTAGACAGAGAGGTCGTGGTTGTCACCATCTGCTGCAAAGGTCTTTAAAAGTGTGATGAAAGAGGGAAGCTGAATGAGGGTTTTTTTCAGATATTTTAGCCATCATTCTCCCAATTTTTCAAGGTGTTTACAGCTACCTCTGCACAATTTTATAAAATGCAAAATAAGAAGACAGCAAGCTGCTGACAAGAAAATATTTAAAACACAATGGCAAGGAGGTTCCAAAAAGAAAGCAGAAGCCCCCAGAAATGAGAACAGTCCAGCAAGTCTAAATAACTATCTATAGTATGTCTCCCCCATCCTGGCAAGAATTTAATTATTTCACAAAATCTAGTTCTCCATTTCTCTCTCTGGCAGCAGATAGTCTCATTCAAATGGGTTCTGAGAGTCATTCATCAGGGATGCAAATGGAAGTGGGAATTTCTTCCTCCTTTTCAAAGGATTCTTCCTCATCCAACAGATCAAACTTTTTTTCTCTTGTCATTCAGCATCTGAAAACTCGGGGTGATAGAAGCCGATTCTCTCGTTCAGAAAGGGAAAGGGGTTTATTTAAGAATGCTTCTGGTACCAAAGAAAGAAGCTTCATGGAGATCCATTTTAGAACTTTCCTTCCTTAACCAGTCTGTAAAGATTCCAAAGTTCACAATGTTAACCCTTCATGACCTGCTACCTCTCATTCCCCCTTTAAGTTTTTCAGTGACTCTATATTTGAAGGATTTTTATCATCACATTCCTATAGCACCAGATTTCAAATGTTTTTTCTGTGTCTGGATGGCACATTCAGTTCTCTGCATTGCCCTTTAGGTTATCCATTGATCCAAGAGTAATTAAAGTGTCTAGCTCCAGTTATAGCCTACTGCAGACTACAGGGTATTCACAGTTTTCCATTTTTAGACAACTTGTTTATCCTTGCAGAGTTTTTTGAAAGTGTCAGGAATCTCTCACTTGGGGTTTCAGGAGAACATCCAAAAGTCTTGTCTGACTCTTTCTCACAGGATTGTTTTCCTGGGGTGTTTCCTAGATTCCTCAATCATACAGCTTTTGTTCCACAGGAATAAAATAGGTCTGTACATAAATCTTTTCCCCAAGTTTTTTCCACTCAAAGCAAGACATCAGCAAGAAAATTTTTCAGGATAACAGATTTCATGACTTCCATTATTCTCAGGATTCCTCTAACCAGACTCTACTTGAGAAATATTTAAAATCTGTATGGTCAAAACATCAGATTCCTGTTTTGAAATCTGTAAAAAAATAACTCTTCTTGGTGGAGAGACCAATTTTATCTGAATCCAGGTCTCACATCTTCCCTTCTAGCTCCAGCACAGCCTGTAATAAGAATTGCCTCAGACTTTGCTTTGTGAGCAGTATCAGTGGATGTACAAGAGCTAGTTGTGTGGAACAAGGACACACCAAAACACAGAAATGTAAAACAGATGTTGGAAGTAATAAATGATCTCAACTCTCTCAATCAACTATGATCCTAAGGACCATTACAAGTGATTACAGACAACACCCCAGTGATGTTGTACATAAACAGGAGAGGACCGGATCTTAGCCCCTGTGCAGACTAGACATGCTAGCCTGAAATATAGCTTTACAGCACAGTTTCACAATACAGGCATCCTGTCAAAGTAAAAGTTTGTGGCAGACAAGATGAGCGGGATCAGCACAGAAATGGAAATTGAACAAAGGGGTCTTCCAGGATCTGATCCAGCTGATGGGAAATACCACAAATAGATCTATTTGCCTCCATTCACAACATTCAGCTGCCAAAATTCTGCTCTAGGACTCCATGCAATCAGGCTTGTAAAACAAATGTATTTTAATTTTCTTGGACAGCAATGTTCCTGTATGCTTTTCTACCCTTTCCACTGATTTCCAGGATCATTCTGAAGATTCAGAAGTACTCCCAAAAGATCATTGTGGCAATTCCCTTCTGGCCCAGGCAAGAATGGTTCTCCCTTCTTTTGCAAATGGTCAAAGGCAATTACCACAAGCTTCCTCACAGACCAGACCTACTCAAACAGAAAAGGGGGTATTTGATACACCCCATCTTGAAACAATTTCAGCTAGCTGCCTGGATGATAGAATTTTAATACCTGCCTGGATGATAGAATTTTAATACCTTTAAGGTACTTATTTTCTGAAGACATGCAGCAGGTTTTAAAGAAGGCAAAGAAGACTGCTACTAGGAAATCATATATTAGCAAATGGAAAATATTTTCTGGTCGGTGCCAAATAAAAATATGACATTTTTAAGGCAAGTATTTCTCTGGTTCCACAATATTTATGTGAGTTACCAGTGGGAGCTGGTGACTTCAAATAAAAGGCGGGCTGCAGGAGATAGCTGAATGGGTGGGGTCAATGGGAAGGGGTGTAGCCAACCAGAAAGGAGAGGAGCTATGCTCAAAACCACAAAAACTGTAACTTTAATTAAATACGCTGCCCTGGGTGCCAAACCTTCATTATGAGAGTCCAAACAACACAAATGAAGTGTACAAGAAAAAAATATTTCAATGCATTGGCTGCATGACAGCTTACTTAAAATCTAGCTGGAAACAAAAAGGTTGTGAGGCATCAAAAAATAAATTACTTTTTAAATACATTACTGGAATGTCAGTCAAAAACAAGTATAAGAAAAACAAGCAGCACTCAACTCAAACCACTTCTCCTTGCACTGCAGTTCTAATTATAATTTTTATTCAGCTTTATTAAAGTACCAAGTAACATGCTGAAAGTAGCAATCTCTGTGATACCCCCACTTGTAAAACTGTTTGTTATCCAAAAAAGACCTGCTGCCTGACAACAACTGTCTACTTGTTTCATGGGGAAAACGTGATCAAAGTAAAAAATGACAAGCAAACAAGAAACAAGCTCAAGATACATTGCTTAAAGGATTACTGTGCAGGTTATGGACTACACATGATAAATTGGCATTCTGTTTAGTTTACAGGCAAAGCCTGCAAAGATGACTGCAAGTCTCCAACAAATGTAATGAGCTTCTTAAAATAATGTAATCCTGTCCTTTATTACAAATACTGTCATATGCATTTCAATACCCAAGGCTTATACGTTATCTAGTTATGTAAATATTCTCTGCATGGCAACAACAGAAAGGCTTTCAATGTTGGATATTCTTTAACAGTATGCTTATTAAAGCTTACTTGCATCATTACAATCTCAGACAAGCTTACCTGATGGTCATTAAAGCATTGCTACTTAAACACAGAGCAACAGACACTTTCTGAATAATAATAAGCATTAATCAACTGTATAAAAATATGACAGAAACCAGAACATTCTGCAAAATCAAGGACAGATGAAAAGCCACTGTAGTATTTGTGTCTACCTTGGATGGGGGAATACTCTGCACATTTACACTGCATTGCCTTGCTTGGACACATCCAGAGTCACTACATGGGGGAATGGGGTGCAACAAGTATGTCACAATTTGAAATGTCTCTGGCTAACTGTGATGGCCCCAACACATTTGTCATACCTCTCAACCTCAGAGCAAGAAATCTGGACAAAGCCATACATAGAAGTGGACAAAGGCCCAAAAATAAGGACAATATTTAAATATTGCTCTTATAAACTTAGAAAGATAATAGAATAGTAGGTCTTGCATTAGTATGAAATTTCTGAAGGGTATGAAATCTGAAACTTAAATGTCTGTCATTATTTTCTAATTTCAGTCTTTAATGATTTGCAACTAATTTCCCAAAAAAAACACAATTTTATGAAAAACGGACTAAAAATGTGATGCAAAAATATGAAATAGCCACACAATACAGCTGGGAACCTGTCAAAGAAGGGACACCTTTTTAATATTAGTACTGCTAACTTGAGCGGCTGACAAAATAAAATAATCGGCATGCATTTATGAAATAAAAGTAATCTATAACTCTGATTATTACAGTTATTTATTAATTGTAAACCCACCATGTTTTCTTCCAAAATTGCCATTTTTGTGGAGAGATTATTAGGGGAAGAGCAACATTTTCAGCCAAAATTGGGGACAGTTGAGAGGTTTGGATATACCTAATTCTATAAAGCAATTTATTTGCTCGTACCTCTCAACCTGTTAATGCAGGACATCTGGACAAGGTCAAATATATTGGGGGAACATATAAACAGTACTAAAAATTGTTCTTGGATAAACTGAGCCAGTTGATAGAATAACAGGTCTTGCTTTAGCATGCATTTTTCTGAAGGTTATGAAGTCTGAAACTCAGTGTCTGTTATTATTTAGTGACTTAATTCCTAAATGATTGGCCAAAAAAACACAAATTTTATGAGGAACAAAGAAGCAAAAAATCTATTAATTCTGCAAAAATCTGGACAGCTGAGAGATATAGTTCAGCTGGGGCTGTCTGAGTTTGCCGCCTTTCCCCCCCTCACAAAATCATGGTTGAATGGAGCCTCCCCCTTGCAGCCATTCCAATGAACTATTACTTGGCTATTTCACCCCATTTACCATAAACACTAATGTGCATACTGCTTTACTTCTGAGATGATTTGGACTTCATTTGAAAGTTTTATTTTGCATTTTACAGCACAGACACTAATAGATATCTGCTAAACAAAGCAATGCAGTCTCACAATGAAAACAGAGTTAGCATTAAAACTTCTCTGCCCTTAAAACTCACATTCATTGAAACAGCATTGAAACCCACATTCAAAGAAAATACCTTTTTCCAGTGGCAGATAAAAATTAACTTTGGGCTGTTTTCAAATCACAAGCCCCTTGCACATGAAACATACACATGTTCTTTGATACACCTTCCTGATTGCATTAAAGTATATTCCTTGTACAATACAGTACAGCTTTAGAGGGTGTTTTAAATTTATTGTTTTGAGCATTTTTCCAGTAAACAATGAAACAAAATGCATGCACCAATAATGACAAAACTGCCCAGTTCAGAACATTTCTATCATAAAAGTCTACTCAAACTTCTACAGTCCACCAGCATTAGTAAATATGCACAATCTCTGAAGAAGTAAAAGTCATCTAAACAATTCCACATTAAAGAGATCTGTAAGTAATGAAGAGGTTGCTGCTAGCAAACAATTTTATATTTCATTGTTTCATCTACAAATAAAGTGTCTGTTGCCCTTGAGGAATAAATTGCTTATGTTACACTAAAACAATGATAAGCTAGTAATATTGCAATAGGGAATGGATGGCAAACTGATAACAGTTTCATAGTGACTAGGTATCTTCACCAAAAAGGACTGCTGCATCCACCCCCTTTACAACACAGTACAGTATCAGCAATGCATCTACCTACTGTGGGAGTAGAACCCACAGCCTTCTGCATCAAAAGCAAGTACACTACCTGTTTTGCTATTAACAATGCAAGCTGACTCAGCATAAGCAGTACTAAACTTTTGCTCTCTGCAGCTTTCAGCTCCTTGTAAAATCTAATCACTCAGCTGTATCTCTGAACTTTGCAACACAAAGAAATCTGGAAAAAGCCAAAGTTTATTGGGGGGGGGGGGACAAAAGCCCAAAAAACAGGGACATGTTTTAAATATTGCTTGTATAATGTTGGAAAGTTACTAGAATAAAATGCTGTGTTACCACCATACATTTCACTGCCAAGCCTTCAACCCAGGACCCTGTGCAAAACACTCAGCGCAACAAAGCACAATGCAAAATCAGGTTTTGTGAAAGAGGAAGATAGAAACTTAAATGGCTACCATTTAGTGAATTCAGTTCTCACCATAGCACAGCTGTCAATCTCTTAGCACAAAACACCTGAAGAAAGCCAATAATGGGTGAATACAGCCCCCAAACATTCAGTGAATTCAGTTCTCACCATAGCTCTCAACCTCTTAGCAAAAACACCTGGACAAAGCTAGTAATGGGGGAATACAGCCCCCAAACATATTCAGTGAATTCAGTTCTTACAATAGCTCTGAACCTTAGCACAAAAAACTGGACAATGCCAATAATGGGGGAATACAGTCCCAAAAATAGGGACAAATTTCAAATATCCATCTTATAAACTTAGAAAATTGCTAGAATAAAAGCTTTTTTGTTACCATGTACTTTCTGAAGAATATGAAGTCTGATATTCAAATGTGTATCATTTTTATTTAACATTTGTTAACCAGGAAAGTCTGACTTGGAACAAAAGCCAATTTTTAGCAGAGGCCCAGGGAGAAACACTCCAGACAGACACATGTCTTTGTAAGATAGGAGGACAATAGAGGAAACCCACACAAACAGAGGGAGGGCATACAGACTCCACACAGAGGGTAAAGCACCCCAGCCAAGAATCAAACCAGAGAACCTGTAGCTGTCAGGCAACAATGCCACCACTGAACCAATGCACTACTGACTTTGCAAGGACACAAAAATACAGAAACAACAGATTTTATGAGGAACAGAACAAGTATGAGGGAGAAATCTGCAATTTTTTTTTACAAATGGTGGTGGGTAGAGAATTCAGGCTGTTGCCACCTGGGCCCAAGGTACAGGATTCAAGCCTATTCTCTACCCACCACCGTATAGCACTTGGGGCATTACACACACACACACACACACACACACCTCGGCTGTCAGCACAATCCACAGCAGCTGAGTATCAGCTGTCCCCCAAACTGCACCAGCTTCTAAATACAATAAAACTCCACAGCAGCCAAGTATCAGTGCATGATCAGCTTCTGCAGCAGAGAGTAAACAATCCACAGCAGCCGAGTATCTTCTGTTTGCATTCACGTCTCACGAACAGTTTCCACAGCAGCAGCTGAGTATCGGCTGTCCCCCTCTGTTCACGACCTGCACCAGCTTCCAAAATAAAATATAAAATCCACACCCAGGCAGAGAGTAAAGTTAAACAGCAGCTGAGTACTGCCTGTCTCTATTTGCGGTCATGAACAGCTTCTAAAAATAGAAATCTGCAGAGTGAACAGCTTCTAAAATAGAAATCCACAGAGTGAACAGCTTCTAAAATAGTAATCCACAGCAGCAGCTTGCAATAGCTTTCCTCAGCAGCTTCTAAAATAAAATACACACCAAGAGAGTAATCCACAGCAGCTGACTATTGGCTGTCTCTGTTTGTGCCAGAATGCTCACTTCCGGTTTCCTGTGTTCTGTTTGAATGTACCAAGTCTGCTGACCTTGCAGTCCAATCCCCTTCCAGTCTATGCAGCTAGCACCGCATAGACTTCTGGAGCATCAGCAGTGTGTTGCCTTCTTCCTAAATCCAGACTGGTAAGGCAGCAGTCCGGATTCACTTTCTATGTGCAGGTTAGGAGGATTAGGGCTGTACCATTGTGGTTCGCAGCTTGGGGAGGGGGGCTGCAGTCCGATAGCACGAGCCGCCACTGTGAGTTACTATCCTCTGGCCTTTATTACTCCTCTGTCAGGGTACACTTGTCAACTCTTTCAGTATTTCTGCCCATGGACCTTCCCCTTTCAATGCATTCCAATGCTAAAATGTTCTTGAAAGAGGTGTTACAAACCAGGCTTTCAAGAAAACAGGTGGCTCCTCTTTGGATCTCAACTTTATTTTGGAAAAATTCTGTATTGCTCCATTTGAACAAGCTCATCAGTGTGACTTGAGGTTCTTAACATGGAAGACATTTTGCTGATTGGTCTGACTACTGCAAGAAGATTGTCTGACTTGCAAACTCTTAAGGTAGGTTAGCCTTATCCCATGTTCCACATAGACAGTTTTGTTTTCAAAACTAATCTTTAATTTTTGCCTAAAGTAGTATCCAGGTTTACTTTGAACCAAGATAGCCAGCTCCCTCTTTTCTTTCCAGAATCTAAAAACAAAGGAGAAAGGATTCTCCATACTATGGATGTCCACAGACAACTCATTACTATCTTGACAGAATTAAAATTTTCAGAACCTCTGATCAGTTATTCATTTCTTAAGACAATAAGAAAAGGGGACAACCTTTGTCAAAGTAGACAATTTCCAAAAGATTGTCTCATACTATTAGCTTTTGTTATACCCACCAGAATAAATCAATTCCAGGGAATGTCAAAGCTCACTCTACTAGGGTCATGGTTTCTTAGGTAGCTTTTTAGAAAGAGGTGTATTCCAGAAGCATTCTAGAAGCAGCAGTTTGGTCCTCTGTACATACTTTTACAAGGTACTAATTAGATTCCCTCTCCAGGTCTGCAGTAAGCTTTGCTAGAACCTTTTTCTAAGGATTCCTAGACCCTCATCCTTCCTCCTTATGCTTAGTTTAGACTACAGTCATCTACATATATAGCTAAGGCTACTGCAGCAGGGGTCAAAGGTTGAACATAGTACAGTTGTGTAAGTAAACTTACCATGACAACAAATGTTTGAATGATCATTGCTACAGTAGCCACTTCCTCCTTCCATCCCCCTTATTTTTGTATGATTTTGATGTCAGGCGGAGGACTTTCATTTTTATTTTCCAAGCATTTACTTATTTCAGGGCTCTAACCTCCCTCCATACCTCTCAACTGTCCAGATTTTTGCAGAATGTCCAGATTTATGCCTCATATTTTTGGTCTTTTCCTCATAAAATTTGTGGTTTTCTGGCAAATCAGTCGGGATAGAAGTCAGTAAATAATGGCATATGATATGAGTTTCAGACTTCATGTCTTTCACAAAATGCATGCCAACACAAATAATGTTATTCTAGAAAATTTCTAAGTTCGTAAGATCAGTATTTAAAACCTTTCCCTAGTTTTGGGCCTTTGTCTCCCCATTATTTTAGGCTTTATCTAGATTTCTTACATTAAGAGGTTGAGAGGTATGCCTTCCTCTCTCAGTTGGCATGAAAGCCCTGAAGGACTTGGTGCTCAAACCATTGTTGTTTTTTTCTACTGATCTGCTCAAGCTGGTGACAGGTTGGGCAAGTGGAAGGTGCCCTTAAGATCTGAAAGGTGGGTGGACAGTTATATCCTTGGCAAGATATAACCCGTACAGCTATGGCTACTGCAGCAGTGATCTTTCAAACATCTGTTGTTATGGTAAGTATACCTAACCATCTGTACTTTCTTTCTCTTCAAACATCTGTAAAATACAGTCCATCTGAATAAGTCCAAACCAGAAATTGCATCATCATTTCTGAATACTATGAACATGATGGAGTAGTGAAGATCAGTGTAAATCTCTTACACTAATTTGTACTGCTTATTACAGATGATGGAATATTATCCATTTACACTGTCATTTCACCATTGGCATGGCATAGTACAAACTGGCATAAGCAGGAATGACTGGTGTTATTGGGCTACTGGTCCCCATTCCATCAACACAAACTCCTACACAATCATGATATTTCTAACGTATTACTAACTTGTTTCATAATAATAAACTAAGCTGAGTTCCCATGGAGACAGGGGCAAAACATCACACATACCCATTGCACATTTGCCTACACATTGCCAACCACATAATCAAAGGAGCAAGGGAAGTGAAACTAGAGGTAGGCCTTAAAAAAAAAACACCAGATGCAGGACAGCACTGCCACCTGTCAAATATCGGTGTTAGTCTGGGTGTATAGGAGGACTGATTGACCAAGGGTGGCTCTGGATGTGGGGCACTGAGCCCAGCTTCCAGAATGAAATGGGCAATAGCATCCCCTTCCCTAAAACAATTATGGCTTGGTTGCTTCCTGTGCAGTCTAGACATTTATTTAACTATCCATACTGGAACTTCTACAACAGAACTGTTAAATACCCGTACTGGAAGTCTGGAACTATTACTACAGAACTGTTAACTACCCATACTGGAACTATTACTACAGCACTGTTAACTACCCATACTAGAACTATTACTACAGAACTGTTCACTACCCGTACTGGAACTATTACTACAGAATTGCTCATTACCCATACTGGAACTATTACTACAGCACTGTTAACTACCCATACTAGAACTATTACTACAGAACTGTTCACTACCCGTACTGGAACCATTACTACAGAATAGCTCATTACCCATACTGGAACTATTACTACAGATCTGTTAAAGGTGTTTTGCATAACTTGCTGTCTCTCAGCCCCATCTAAAGGTAAAGAGAATATCATGTTCGACTTAAATTGTGATCTTTGCGCCACTTGTCTTCTCACAATGTGTTTGTTCATCAGGAACATACAGACTGTTGCTACAGGATAGTTGCAAAGCATATAAGTGTGCAAATGAAACAGCATGTGTATACAATTTTCCATCATACTAATAAAGTTTGCCCTTCCATGATGTAGCTTTATCTCATTCTAGATGAGTCACACCGACTCAGAAGCTGTACGTCGAAATCCCCAACCACCACATTTGAAATTGCCAACTGCCTGTGAATTGCAGCCTAGACAGTCTTATCTACTATATGTCTGTTTGGCATGAAGGTATCCAAAATAAATAACACATTTTAATACAGATTCAGCAACCAACAAAGTTGCAACATGCACTTTTTGTGACCTTACCTCATGATGAATGAAAGAAGAGAAAAAGAGTTTTAAAAGCCTTCCTTAAAACATTCCTTTCTTGACTTTACTTACAGACAATGAACTGTCAAGGTATAAAAAATTGTAAAGGTGTTACAAAATTGGTAAATATCTGAACCATACCTTTCTTCATGAATCTAGAACTAAAGATTTGAAAATATACAGCCTTTCAAATACCAGATGCCAAGTAAAACTATAACAGAAAAAAAAAATTACAGGGTGGAAATTGTAAACTTCAGTGCAGGCTTTCATCACACTTGTTTGTCACTGTTATACTTTATATTTTAGAGTGGCTTTTTTATGACCTCAAACCAAGATGAAGAGGAATGATAAATGCTTCACTTTAAATGAAAAGGCAAATTTGTACAGAGAAATACATATTTTGGAATAGATTTGTCACTACTCGTGTACAGGTCCAAAAAAAGGATGATACCACTGTGAGCAAAAATAGGTTCATAGGTGTATATTAGGCTAACGACCATTAGGGCCCTTATAAGCCTAGCAGTACAAACCCAAATGTGACACACAAATCTGATTTATATAGGTGGTGATTTACTGACAGCCTCTGTCCATCACAGACATAGCAGACCATGCGTGAATTTCCAATTGCCCATCTATTGGTCCAAGCTGTGGGGAGCCTATTTCAGAGAATGGGAATTCTTTAAAAAACATATCTCTCTCTCTCTTCAACATGCCCTATTTATGTTGCAAGCAAAAATTAGTCTTTTAATCTAACAGTTCTGATTGCTGTTTGTTTTACAGATGTGCAAAAGTTTTTATTAAAACAGGGTCCAGGGATGTCCTGTTTGTCAGGCAAAGGTCATGGTTCAGAAGTATGTAAGATACCAAGTAAAGAGACAGGGTTTTGAGGTGATCAGCTTAGGACATTGTGTTTACCCCTTGTATTCTTTTGTAAGGCGCCTATGTGGACATTCCAGTTGCTACATGTGTTTGATCAGGTCCATATCACAGGGGGCATTATACTCTATGATGGGTCTGATGAGGGTTGACTACAGTGGTATGATGACCTCTGACCTAAATGTTATGCCCTTGATTATAAGTTGAGCAACACAGAAGGATTTTCTTACTATCTTGTGCACATGCTGGTTGAAGGCCAGGTTGCTATTAACATGAGCTCCCAGATCCCTGACTAGTGAATCAACTTTTAAGGGTGTTTTACTGATGACATAGTTATCCAGGGTGGTAGTCTTCCCAAAGAGCACTATAATGCATGTCTTGGTATTGAGTTTTAAGTCATGGCTTTGGCACCAAGAGTCTGCCTGTATTAGACCTTCCTGAAAGGTGTTCTCATGAGGGGATTCAATGACTGCTCTCAGTTTGCAATCATCCGTGAGCTTGGTTAGCCAAAATCCCTTGACACTGGCTTTGACAACTGAGAAGTACATGCCAAAGAGGAGTGGGCCCAGCCCAGAGCCCTTTGGGACTCCATTGGTGACTGACCTCTTTGTGGAAGTGGCCTCACCAGTTCTAACCTCCTAGGTCCAATCAGTATGCCAAATAGAAAAGAAAAAAAGCAAACTCCACAACGCTGAATAAATTTAATGAAGATAAAACAGAGCTTTCAGACAATAAGTCCTTCTTGTTTTTATGCTGGGAAATCTACAAGGAGGTTACGTGATAGAATTATAGAGCATAGGTCAGATATATGTAGAAAAGTTATGAATTCTTTGGCCCAACATATACAGGAAACTAATGACTCATCAGTTTTCTTTTCGGGTTATGGACATATTATTACCAAGTATTAGACGAGGTGACTTAGTTAATAAATTAGATACAAAAGAGTATGTGTGGATCATTCGTTTACAGGCTGATGTTTATCCTGGCTTAAATAAGCAAGTAACATTAAAACCAGTATTAAAAACTAAGCAACAACAAATACAATAAAAAATGGGGGTATTACATTATTATTGTTATCACTAATGTGTATATATATATATATATATATATATATATATATATATATATATTTTTTTTTTTTTTTTAGAAGTTGTTGCTTTAAATTTAAATTTTCTTAATTGATGTCTTTTAATTGATGTTTTGTGATAGGTTTGTGCTGTGTCATATGATGAGGTTTTTAATGTATAAAAGAACTACTGTTTTTGTGAAATTTTATAAACACTGAAGAAGGACTTATTGTCTGCAAGCTCTGTTTTATCTTCATTAAATTTATTCAACGTTGTGGAGTTTGCTTTTTTCTTTTCTATTTGAACCGTTTCTGTTATACTCTTCTTCATCATTTGCTTTACCTTTTTGGTACTTTTTCCTGTCAGTATGCCAGCTAACTTTCCACCTTGTTATAAAGGGGTTTATACCTAGTTCTTTAAGTTTGCTGACAATGCCCAACTGGGGTAGTATATAAAATGCTATAGCCAGATCTAAGCAGGCAACATGCACCACTTTCCACTCATTCTCTGCATTAGTGATGTTTTCAAACAAGTCCACCAGATTCAGTAAGCATGACTTTCCTTTGACAAACCCAAACTGGAATTGATCCAGTGTCTCGAGATCTCCTATGCCCTTGCTGATAATTTCCATGGCTTTGCAAATAAGAATAGTCAGACTAATGAGTCTGTATTTTCCAGGATCTTTTGATGGTCCTCCCTAATGAAGGGGGTGACCATTGCAGTTTTTCATTCATATGGCACAAAACTTGTTTTAAGACATAGTTAAATAATTACTCCACGGGTCCTGATGAGTCATATTTTGGACTATTCTGGAGGCATACTGGGATGTTATCAGGACCCACTGAGGTTATGCTGTTGGCTTCAGTGAGTGCAGCCAGTACATGATCCCTAGTTATACTTTATGTAATGTTTGAGGAGATAGTTTCGGGTGGGAAGGTAAAGCTGGAACTGAATTTGTCTGTTAACAGGTCCGCTATATTGCCAGGCTCGGTGAATGTGGCACCATTAACCACAGTCCAGCACATTGCTATGTGCTGCCCTTGAATTTTCTGGCATAGCTGTAGAAGTCCTGACAGTTATCTTTAACATGGGAGCTTTGCTTGACCTAATTAGCCATCTTAGTTGCCTACTTACTTTGATGAGAAAGTTTCTCTCTTTATGGGATTTACCCTTCCTGATTTTTGCCATAATTTCTTTCCTTTTGTTGTATATCCTGTTTAATTTGAGATGCCATCAAGGCAGCTTGTTTCTGGGGCTAGTCCTGGGCTTACTTCTGGTCAGAACAGCAGCCTCTATGTAGCCATTGACATGGTTGTACAGAGTTATTAACAGGACTTCAGCATAGGCTGCTGTCTTCTCTGGGTTTGGAGGGGCATTGAATTTTGCTAAACCATCACTTAATAAAAGGTAAGTTACTTTGGAATAGTTCCTAACTGTTACTGATGTTGATTTCAAAGGAGGCAGCTTTATGATCAGACCTTACCAGGGAGGATGACACCCTGGGGGGGGGGGGGGGGGGTCAGCAGTCTCCCATATCTGTAAGAATGAGGTAAGTTGGAGCCTCTATTAGGTGTATTCACTATTTGGTCAAGGGTGTTAGTATTTACAAAGTCCAGGAATTTCAGTGCCTGTAGATTTGAAGTCATGTAGGATTCCCAGTATTTAGAGAGGCAATTAAAGTCTACCATGAGTAGAGTGTTAGGTTGGATGGTAAGTGTATCTAGTAGGTCCAAGTAAGCATTGAGAGCTTCTTGGGACATGGAGGGTGACCTATAGGCTAAGATATCATACAAAGTTTATCTATGGTGATCTACACATAGAGAAACTGCAACACATCATCCTGCTTGAGCACCCTAGAGGTGTACTCGTTACTGAGGTATACTGAGACACTTCTTCCTTTAGCCCTAGAAGTGTGCTTGTTACTGAAGTATACTGAGACACCTCTTCCTTTAGCCCTAGAGGTGTGCTCGTTACTGAGGTATACTGAGACACCTCTTCCTTTAGCCCTAGAGGTGTGCTCGTTACTGAGGTATACTGAGACACCGCTTCCTTTAGCCCTAGAGGTGTGCTCGTTACTGAGGTATACTGAGACACCTCTTCCTTTAGCCCTAGAAGTGTGCTCGTTACTGAGGTATACTGAGACACCTCTTCCTTTAGCCCTAGAGGTGTGCTCGTTACTGAGGTATACTGAGACACCGCTTCCTTTAGCCCTAGAGGTGTGCTCGTTACTGAAGTATACTGAGACACCGCATCTTTTAGCCCTAGAGGTGTGCTCGTTACTGAGGTATACTGAGACACCTCTTCCTTTAGCCCTAGAGGCGTGCTCGTTACTGAAGTATACTGAGACACCGCTTCCTTTAGCCCTAGAGGTGTGCTCGTTACTGAAGTATACTGAGACACCTCTTCCTTTAGCCCTTGTACAGCTAACTGGTCTAAAGGTGTGGAAGGCACTGAAACCTTGCACTGCTGGGGTATTCTCTGCTACTTTAAACCATGTTTCAGCAACTGTGCAGATGTCTATATTCTCAAGTGTAAGGAGGACTTGGAAGGAGTGTAGTTTTTTATTTAGGCTCCTGGCATTGAGCAGTAACACCTTGAGTTTCAGTTGATTCTATGTGGTAGGTTTGTCAATCTGGCATTGCCTAAAAAGGCATTATGGGGATGGATAAAGTTTTATCCAGAATTTGAAAGCCTAGAGGGGAGAGGTGCAGACTATCCTTGGCAAAGCAGCGTGGTCTGTTAACCATGTCCTCTCCAGCTGACAAATATTTGAGCCCTTAGAATGACACTAGAGAGAAAGCCAGTTGTTGAAATCAATCATTTCTTTACTCATATTGTGGCATCATCCTAGGTGATGGCAATATGCTGCTCAATGCCAGGCTCATAATAGACTGAGACACACAGTCTGAGAGCTCCATAATATTTCTCTTCATATAGTCCAGGGAGGTACATCTCAGGTCATTTACATCTACATGGACTATGATGGAATCGTACTGGTACCTGTGGAGTAATGACTTGAGTAAGTGCATAATTTGGCAGATCCTGGCTCCAGATAAGTAAATAGCAGTCATCTTCTTCTTGTTCAGCCTGGTTATTGTGGAATCAGTATATCCTATAATGGAGTCCCCTATAACGAGAGTCCTGGGAAGTGTGTTTGCTTGTCTTAGGAGCTTAGTGTTTGGGGAAGCACAGAGTGATAGTATGTGTAGTGTTAGGTGTTGTTTTTCTGAGTGGCTTTGGGCTTGCTGAAGCACAGCTTTGACACTGGTTGGTCTAGGCGATCTTTGTTATTTAGGAAGATTGCTTTTACATGCCTCAGTATACATTAGTCTGTGTGTGCATGTTGTGTGTTCTGTGATCTGGGTGTTCTGTGTGTAGTTTCGACAACCTGATGTGCACTTTTATGCAAGAGTTTAGCCTCCAGTTCATTGTGTCATACTGTGTCTGCTTCTTTAAGGATTAAGTAGTTGTCAGTAAACCATGAGACAAATGATACCTTGTCTGAAGATGCCCATACCCACCAAGCTGGATTCAGAGAAGTTAGGAAATTGCATATCCGTACTGCCCAACTACAAGAGAGTTGTATATTGGGGTTAGAAGGCTATTAAGGCCACATTGTTGGTGCAGACTAATAAGGGTGGTTTACTGGAGCAGATTATGCTAAACACTACTAAATTCTACTAACTTTAATGTTTACAGAATAATGAATTCTACAAAATCTGTAGGTATTGCCATGCGACTCCCAACTAGCTGTTCTAAGCTTGTCGGTGCACAAGGTATTTGCACTTTATTGCTGCTTTACAGGGTAAAGTTTTATGGACCATTCTACAGGGAGATTTTGCTATCTAAGCGTTTGTTACTGTAATTTATAGCAGCACAGAAAAAAGAGGAATCTAATGAGCCCTCTCGCCTATAAAATGACTATACTATGTGTTCTTTTTTTGTATTTCCTAAATTAGATAAAACAGGCAAACAACTCCTGTCACAAAATGAATAAACCCATTCCTCCTAATGTAATATCACAGTAGAAGAAATCCACGAGTCCATTGCTACCACAAACAATCATCTAGCTGGAAATTCCTTGCTGAAGGCAATTTCAAGACAGACTTACAGCAGTAAAAACAAAACAAAATCAGTGAAATTCAGACATAAAAGCAGGAAACAGCAGCGATCACGCATAATAATTTAAGTGCGATTCATCATGCTCCACCTCAGGAAATCCAAATCCCTTAGAGCTACACGCTCCAGGGACTTAAACCTCAGCACAGAAATAAATAGGACATGCTGGAGGGACAGATTCATATCCCAGAGGCTCCCCTCACTCGAACAAAATCCCAATTCATGTTAGGCAGAGCCCCTCAATGACCCTCTTCAAGAGAAATCTTGACTAGTGGATGGGAGATCATAGGTTTACCCCTGGGATCTCTTTTGTGTCCCTACTAGACAGAGACACAGTAAACTAACCTTAAAAAGACTATCTTCTGTGACCTACTATACACAGGCATAGTCAACTAATCTAAAAGGGTGGCGAAAGCCAAACACACTCTGGCTAGGCTTATAAATGCCCTAGGGCAGATAGCCTAGTATCAACCTACGAACCTATGAAAAGTGCTTAACTCTGCCTGGATGGCACTGGATACAAGTAAAACACTTCTGGAATGCAGGCCATGAAACCTTGCTTTTCTGAGCTCCTGGAAAATGAGCAGGAGACCATATATAGTAAAGGAGGTTTACTCAAAAGCAATCCTGGTTTGGTGGGTGGGCACTCAGTATCTGGATCTGTGGAAAACAAAGAGTGGGAAGAGTACATAAATGACTTATACAGCAACCAATAGCAATGAAAGACACGAGGGAGGGACTTTGGAAATCACATTATGATAAGGGGTGGAAGTCAGAGAAACAACTTTATAAAAGAACAACAGCAAAATGGTGGGAGGGTTGCATAGAACAAGCAGGCTAGCTAAAGATGCATCCAAGTAATTAAATGCAATATTGGAGCTTTCAGAAACTTTAACTTAATGTGTTAGTGGGGGAACGGGGCAGACACAGAATGCAACTTTAATTAGGTAAAAGATAAGCAGAATATAAAACAACAAACTGGAGCAGAGACAATTCTCTCACTAATGACATTCTGCTACAGTTCAAGGCACCAGACTATGCAGAAATTTACTAATAACACAGTTTGTAGAAAAATGCAATAATAAATGACTAAAGCTCATAATCTGGCAGTAGTACACAGTTCTGCAACAACTGTGAATTAAACTGCAAGACTATGGCTTGGCAGGGTTAAAAATACAGATAGCTTTTACAAGCAATTCTACTTGTAGAAATAGAAGTGCAAAATAGTGTAGACATATAATCTTCCCACAACTGCTAGTTGAAATACAAGACTAAGGTCCAAAAGCAAAGTAAAAAGTGCAATCAGATGGAACTACACAGGTTACTATAGGTGCAACTCAAATATTTAAGCAGAGTGAAATAATTAACAATTTAAATTCTCTTTCCTTTTTGAAAAGTTAGTTACTTACAATTCTACTCCTCTTCAAGTCTTAGATAAAAGACCATTTTTTTTAATCAGATTCAATCATTTAGTCCTCCCCAGTGCCCACCTTTTTCATTGACTAGAATCTCTCCAGTTGCTGCAGTACGCCACAGGCGTGTGTCACATACGTTACTTTGTTTTGTCAGTGAGTGGCTGGCTTCTTACATTTGGGTAGGAGAGTGGAGGCTCTTTACATTACTTTATTTTCCACATTGACACTTTTTTTTAATTTTTCAGGTTTATTAAATAAGGTGATATAACTATGTCCCACCTCTCTTCTGAATAGACAGACACAGACTACTTACTTTCCTTTCCCTGCCCATACTACCACACACACACACATACATATAAAGTTGATTTTTTCTGACAAACAAATAAGCACCCAGTACTGTTTTGTCATTGGTGGGTTCTAAGCAGTAAGAGATTGGACAACAATAAGTATAGCTTTGGTGGATCATCAATACTGGCAAATCAGGTGGGCACAATGTCATTTTTTAAATGTGGGTTTTAGTGTGTGTTTGTGTGTTGGGAGGGCTGCAACAGTAGATGATTATTAAAGACAGAGACTTACGGACTGTGAAGAATGTTTCTTTGTTTCAAAATCTGATACTTTGGTACTAGGCATACCAAAAGTAGATTTTTTTAAGACAGCTTCTTGCCATTTGCAGTGGATGGATATTTATATTTAATGGACAATGCTAGCAGTAGAAGTGTGGTCCTGTAGGAATCTGGAGGATGCCAAGTCTACCACTGCCAATGTCTTGTAAAGTGACCTTAAAATGGATATTGGGATGTTACTGAAAAAAATACAGTAAGTGGGCTTAGAAATATAGTTTAATTAAACGAAGTGCACTTGCAATTTGCAGGCCATAATTTAATTTATTTCAGGTAGTCCAGATCCTGGTAGATTGTATCCCATTAGACTTAATTAGGAAGAGCTACCATTCCTGGAAAATAAGCATCCCTAGTTTCAGTGAAAGCTCTGTGGTTGTTTGCAGGTAGGAAGTCGCAGGATGTGGATGCAATGTGTTTTATTTATTATTTTTAATGCATTTGTCATTTCAAAGGATGGTTTTCTTTGTTGCAAAAGAAGGCAGATTGAATGAACCATGTAATGTTTAACTGACAATGATGGGACAGAAAGATTATAAGTGATGTATAATGTTTGCAGCTACAGTTCTTTCAACGGTATCTGTGATGCATAACTATTTTTGGGCCTGTTATTTCTCTTTCTCCAGACTTCTTGCTCTAAGGTTGAGAGGTATGGTTCCATACTAAATCAGAAGGTTGTATTTACCCTGGAAGACTTTTCAGCATAAATACGAGAAACAGAGCCTTTTTAATATCTTTGCTTATTTCCAATATAAACTGCCATGTAACCTTGCAAATAACCTTCTTATTAAGCTACTTTAATTATTTTGAAATAGACAGGTATGCTTCATTGGTTCGGATGTAAGCATAGACTGCTAATGTGACAGCTCAGTAAACTGTCAGTCTGTGAATAACTTCTGCACAAATTAAAATGTCTGAATGTCAAATGGCTTTAGCTTGGAGAGAAGTTATATGTTTACCCCAGTATGTAGTATGATCTTAGTGAGTTTATGGACTTCTTATTGATTTATGTTTTGCTGAACAGTTGTTTGCTAATTTATTGATGGTCTTTTTGGTGGTGGGAAATTGGATGGATGAGTCCATCTCTAGTATGATTTTTTTTTTCCAGATATTTTTACTTCCAGACAATTTCATTCAGTGAGTGTGTGTCATGTGATTACTGAGATTGCCTATTTTAGAAGTGGCTCCTTTTGTGTGTGCATGTGTGTGTGTGTGTGTGTGTGTGTGTGTAAAAGAGAGAGAGAGATTTAATATGTATACTGAATATATTTTTTTGCAACTGCAGTGCTGGTGCTGCGGTAGTGTTGTCGCCTCACAGTTAGACGTTGCCCGTTCGATTCTCAGTTAGAGCGTCTTCTGTGTGTCGACATGTGTGAATGGGCGTTCCTTCGTTGAAGGTTGTGCAATAGGCCCTGCAAGCCAGCACGTCAAAATCTACTGCCAATCATTAGCGGACCGGAGTTCCGCTGTGGCGACCCCTAACCGGGAAAAGCCGAAATACACAAACAAACTGAATATATTTTTGCAAATGGAATTCTTAGTTAAATAGGCCCCTCTTCTTTGGCAAGTAGACTTTAGTAACCAATATTAGATCTTAGCCATTTAGCTAGGAAAGTTTAGTATGTGGATTTTCCATCTGGTTTGATGAAGGCTATACTTCTTACTCAAGGAGTACATTTATGGCTATCCATCCAGTTGTCGTGTTGCTGAACTACATTGTTTGATAATGAGAGGAGCTTTTTACAAAAGTTGAAGTTTTTGTATCAAGAACCTGTCCATACAGAGTGGCTTGTTTATGTTGCAGTGAAGGCTGTTGTATTTGTAGTGAGCGTTTTAAGTATAACCAGTATTTCTGAGGTGAAGAAAGTCTCTTAAGGCAGGTTCTTTCTTAGCCTGGAAAGTAAACCAGTTATGAAATTTATAGGGGCCAGTGAGAGACAGAGGAAAGCAAGAAGCATTTTAGTCGGGATAACTAAGTGAAATGAACTTAGTCCAGTGACCTTTTTTGTCAGAAATGGTTGTAGTCTTTCTTTGGCAGGGTGTTTTGCTGAGGCACATGCCAAAAGGGGCTTTGCACTCAGCAATGGCTCTTATAAAGGAAGAATACAGGGGTATTATGATCACCTTATCCCTGGATGAGATACTCTTACTAATGAGGTGGGCCATGTAAAAAAAGCTTTCCGTACAACGGAGACAACATGGTGGTCAAAAGTCAGGTTTCTATCAACCTGGGTGCCCAAGCACCTCACGACTGATTGCGTACTTACAACATTGTTATTAATGTGATAATTTTTGGGGACAGCACTCTTCCCCAAAGGGGATGATGATGCATTTTTGGCATTTAGTTTGAGGCCATGTTTCTGGCACCAGTCATTTGTTTGGGTGAGACCCTCTTGTAGTTTTATTTAGAATTGTTTTATTAAGTCAGTAATGTGAATTCTTTACTTTATTGCAAATTTGTTGGCTTATTTTTGTAGATTATAGTATTGTAGGACTGCTAATGTTGACATTTTACGTAGCTGGACTGCTGGAGTGTTTTTCCCAGAGAGAAATGCTAGTGCTGTAATGAATATCTGTTTATTTGTAAAAAAAAAAATATATATATATATATATATATATATGTATATTAACTAAAATGTTAGAGTTAACTGTTAGATTAAAGAATTAGAATTTTAAGGCAAATATTAGGCATTTATTACATTTATTCATTGTTCGAATGCACCTACAGTACAGCCAGAAGGTAGGCTTTGGTCGCCCATGGCAGTGAAAGAGTTAACTATATGATATATTTTATATGCGGCCCCAAGACAATTTCTGTTCACTCAACGTGGCCCCAGCAAGCCAGAAGGTTGGACGCCCCTATACACACACACACACACACATATACATACATACTGTACATACATGTGTATATATATATATATATATATATATATACATACATACATACATGTGTGTATATATATATATATATATATATATATATATAGTATATATATATAATATACACACACGCTATATATATATATATATATATATATATATATATATATATATATATATATATATATATATATATATACACAGTTAAAATGGCTAAAAAACAGTTAAAAGTAGGTGGCAAGTCAGTAATACACAGTTTAAAAGTGCAGTAGAGTGAATAAAAATAGTTATTTTTCTGTAGATTTCAAACGATGCCTTGGATTTCATTTTATTCACTCCAAAGATCACAGGGAGCACACCAATCTTAGAGCAGCTCCTGTAAAGTTAGCCAATGTGTCTTTTCATCAAAGAGTGAAAAAAATGATAAAGCTGATCAAAAATGACTGGCTTTTTCACTATGAGACAGCAGTACAGTGGGGATCAAGGACTATGCTGTTTCCTAACTGCAGTGCAATCTTGGAGTTGATATATATACATTTAGTAGGGGGTCATGGGGTATACAGGAAGGCTTGTCTCTCCCCTGCAAAAAAAAAAAAATGTAAGATTTGTTTTCCATTTTTTTCTGAATTGATGTTAGACCTACATATATGCCTTTTTTCCTGGGTGGGGTGGGGGTGTGCATATTTATGTATTTGTGCTTAAAAGGTTAAGGCTGTGAGCTGTAGTTCCTGTAGCAGAGGGTTTGATTCCCTCAGTTCTCATTTGGCTACAGTGTGACCTTGAGCAAGTCCATTCACCAGACATTGCTCCTGAGTCACCCCTGAAATGGGTCTATATGTTCAGTTAGCCTACCTGGTCAATAACTGGGTATTTTATATATATATGTGTGTGTGTGTGTGTGTGTATATAAGGATTTCATCATGAAAGGTAGAAAACTCAAAAGACAGAATCACTCAAGTCATTGGACCACAAGTACCAATATGACTTGGTCAAAGTCCATGTGGTGTAAATGACCTGAGACATGCCTCCCTATACTATATGAAAAGAGACATCATGGAGTTCTTGGAA
This sequence comes from Protopterus annectens, assembly GCF_019279795.1. Classification (NCBI taxonomy): domain Eukaryota; kingdom Metazoa; phylum Chordata; order Ceratodontiformes; family Protopteridae; genus Protopterus; species Protopterus annectens. The sequence continues at coordinate 333,700,417 of NC_056742.1, forward strand.
TATTTTTCCCAGGCTGGTATGAGCCGGTCATTGAGCAGCATTCTACCTTCTGCAAGGATGATGTCACAATATCAACAGAAGATGACTGACATCAATAATTGGCTTAGTTTCTGTTGTAATTTATCAGCATAGAAGGAGATGGTCAACAGACTACACTGCTTTGTCAAGGATGGTCTGCACCTCTCCCTTTTGAGCCTTTGAATGTTGGCTAAAACATTGTCCTCCCCTATAGTGACTATTTTAGGCAATGCCAAATTGAAATTACTTCTAGCATAGCAAATCAAAACCAAGAAAATCTGAAAGTGTTACTGCGCAATGCTAGGAGTCTAAACAAGAAACTCCACTCACTACAAGCTCTCCTCACCCTGTCAGCGAGACGTGGTTTAAAGACATGGGGAGCACTCCAGTACTACAAGGCTATAATGTCTTCCACACATATAGACCAGCTACTACACAAGCAGGGACTAATGGCGGAGGTGTTTCACTCTGCATCAAGCAAAATATACCTCAAGGATGGTCAGACAGGATGATGCACTTGAGCTTCTCCACATTCAAATCACCATAGGCAAAATCCCACACCACTTCCATGCAAGCTATAGGTCTCCCTCTATGACCCAGAAAAGCCATAACAAGTGTTTAAGCTTACTGGAAACACTCACCATTCAACCCAAGACCATATTCATTGCTGACTTTAATTACCCTGCTATCATATACAACACCAAACATGCAGGCACCGATACTCTTGGATTTTGTACACACAAACTCCCTTGACCAGATTGTCAATGGACGAACCAGGGGCACAAACTTGCTGGATCTGGTCCTCACTAATATGGGAGAGTCCTGCACACCTGCCTTTTTTTTAATGACTCTAAGTCTTTTAGGTTTCTAATACCATGACAGGAAAGGACCCCTTCCTAAGTCAAAGTATGACTAAAGTTCATGAAATTAGTATTGATTCAATCTTTGATGTTAGCCAGAAGTGCTCTTCGTAACACCCGCAATGTGCCCAGTAATGACTCCTCCTGCAATTTGTACATGCATCAGTAACGTATCTAAGTACAATGTAAATTCTATTTTATAAGACTCATTGCTCTTTCTGTCTGGATATCTTTCTTCCACATTGCCTGCGAATCTGGTATTTTATGACTTTGTGTCTCTCTTTGTAAGCAAGAGACTGTAATCACTGGGTGTAGCAATTTCAGTGATCAATACTACTTTTGTCTTCTTTTCATGGAATACTGTATCTGGTTGCAACTATATTTATGCGTTTTCCACATTTCTTGCCTTCTCATCTGATCCTTCAACTTATATTCTTTCTTTCGCTTTTTGGCACATTCAGTTGCTGCTTGATTTTTATCTACGTCTGGTTTGATTTCCATTCCTGCTTGATGCTGATATGCTTCTGCTAAACCAAGCAGGGAAGTCATCTTAGACTTATTCTCCTCATGTTTCAAAACTTTCACTATGTTTGGATCTTGTGAGGTCAGAAGATATGTATGCAGGCCCATGATTGCAGATTAATATATGTAGTCATTTTCGAGAAGGTCCACACCTCTTTCAGAATTGGAATATATAATCTTGATATGGACTGATTTTTATAAATCATTGGAGCATGAAGCATCCTTCTTGTTTTCCTGTCTAACCTATCTAACACATTTTGGGGGCAATCAATCACTCCAAAACTGTAAGTTAGGACAGGAAGAGCAAATTGTTTTATAGCTTGGACTCTGTTCCTGGATGTCAATGTTGTTTTCAGTATTACATCTTCTAAAATATTCCTCACCAAGTTTTATTCGCATTTGTTCATGTCTTATTTTTGATCCTTCATCAATTCCCAAATATTTATACACTCCCCTCTTGCTCAAGTTCTTTCATATCACATTCTTGTCCCAAACTCATGTTTTCTTGGTGCTGCAGTTTTCTTGCTTTAAAGGTTGCTTTTGCACATTTATCAAGACCGAATTACATTCTTATATCATCTAAAAAGGTTTTGACCACTTGCAGTTGTGCATTCTGTTCCTCGTCTGATAAACTGTATAGTTTTAAATCATCTACAAAAAGAAGAGGAGAAGCCTTTACACTTTGTTGTTTTCTGGGAACCATATTATAGCCATGGCCAAATCTGTTAAGCAGACAACTTAATGGGTTAAGGGCAAGACAAAAGAGCAACAGTGAGAGTCAGCCTGGAATATCCCCCTTTGAATTTTTATGCCTGGAATAATAATTTGTCCTTTATCATTTCTTAACTGCAAAGTGGTTTGCCATTGTTTCATGGTCACTTGTAGGGTGTATCATATATGTTTTTAAGCACTTGTTTATCCATAAATGTGGGATAATGTCAAATGCTTTTTTTGTAGTCTATCCATGCCATACTTAGAGTCTTCCCCCTTTTTACAGTTCTCCATTATGACTTTAACAACAAATTATCCTTTGTTACATATGACTTTCTTTTATTACCCCTTTTGTTCCACTGCCATAATTGAGTTTTCTTCTAAATGACTATAAACTTTGTTGGCATCAATTCTAGTGTATAGTTTATATGTTGTCAGAAGGCAAGTTATTGGTCTATAGTTGTTAGGATAGCTTGCAGGTTCTCTCTTATGTAGGAGTATTGTTTTTCCAGTTGTTAACGACTCTGGTATCTGTTCATTGTGTGCATATAAACAGCTCTTACTCATGGCTAAATCTTCATGTAGAGATGGTAATACTTTTAGCCAGAAGTTAGGTATTGCATCTGGGCCTGGGGTTTTCCAATTAGGAGTTTTTCTTAACTTTGTTTCAATCTCTCTGGCCATTACTTCATTCCACTTCATATCCTATACATATGAACTTCTTAGTCTTTCTTTTACTTCTTCCATCCATTCATAGGTTCATAGGTTGGTACTAGGCTATCGGCCCTAGGGCCTATACAAGCCTAGCCTTAACAATTCCCTGGCTATTTCTTCCTACAGTATTTACTTCCCTGGACCCCTGTCTAGCAGGGCGACTGACATAATCTCTGTGGCGAATTTCCTCTCTCCCATCCAATCATCAAGGTTCCTTTTGAAGATGGCCAAAGAGGCGCTCCGCTTGATATGTATGGGCAGTCTATTCCAGAGTCTGGGGAGTCTCTGGGTCAGGAACCTATCCCTCCAGCATGTTTTGTTCATTGTGATGACAAGGTTTAAATCCCTGGAGCATGTGTCTCTGAGGGATTGGGATTTCTTTAAGTGTAGCATGTCCAACAGCTCTGGGTTTGACATGGCCTTTTATGTTAAGCAGAGATCACCTCTGAGTAGACAATATGCGACAGAGTATAGGTGGAGTTTTTTAGATGGTCAGCAAAGGGCATCTGCTTTAGGCCTGTGATTCTTTTAGTGAGGTATTTCTGTGGCCTTTACAGTTGTTGCAGATGCCTTGAGAGGTACATACCAAACTGGGCATTGTATTCTATAATGAGTCTAATGAGGGATGAGTACAGTGGGACAATGACCTCCTTTTTTCTAGATGAAAAGCCCTTAGTGATGAGGTGTGCCACATAGAAGGATTTCCTGACTGTTGTGGCAATGTGGTTATCGAAGGTGAAACTACTGTCCACCTGTGTCCCTAAGTCTCTTATCACACTTTCGGTGTTTAGTGTACTGTCATCTATGCGGTAATTCACGGGTACATGTTTTTTCCCAAAGGGGATAACTATACATTTCTTGGCATTGAGCTTGAGCCCATGGCTCTGGCACCAAGCATCTGTTTCTGTAAGGCCCTTTTGCAGAATATTCACATAATTTGGGGATTCAATAATGGCTCCTAGTTTGCAGTCATCTGCAAACTTTGTTAGCCAGAATCCCGTAGTATTGGCCTGTACTTCAGAGAAGTAGATGCCAAATAAGAGTGGTCCCAGGAATAAACCCTGAGGTACTCCAGTTGTCACTTGTCTGGAGCTGGATTTGGAGTCAGCTACTTTTACAGTGTGGGTTTTGTCAGTAAGCCAGTTGGCAACCCATTGAGTGACGTAGGGATTAATGCCCAGCTTAGTAAGTTTATCTATGATTCCAGAGTGGGGGATGGTGTTGAAGGCCTTGGCGAGGTCCAGATAGGCTGTGTGGACCACCTTACCCTTGTCCACGGCTCTGGAGACTGATTCGAAGAAGTCAATCAGGTTCAGGAGACAAGATCAGCCCTTCACGAACCCAAACTGCATGGCGTCCTGTGTTTGAAGGTTGCCAGTGTCTTTGTTTATAAGTTCCATGATAATACATTCCATGGCCTTGCAGATCAGGCTCGTCAGACTGATGGGAAGGTGGATCCCCCCTTGTGGAGTGGGATAACTGTAGCTGTGCACTTCTCAGTGAGCACGATGCCTGAGGTGAGGCTATGATTAAACATGACACTTAGGTGAGGTGCCAGTTCATTTTGTTGTTCATGTAGTACACAGACTGGGATGTCGTCTGGTCCCATGGATGCTGTATTCTTAGCTTTGGAGAGTGCGTCTTTTACCTGTGTGGCCGTTATTACCGGAATTTGGCAATCTTTCAGTATTGAGATGGGCCCTTTAGGGGGGTGAAGTTTGCACTGAATCGATCTGCCAGGATATTGGCAATATCCTTGGGATCAGTATATTTAATGCCATTCTGTTGTAGCTCAGAGCAGATCTGAGCATTGCCATTTAGATTCTTGACATAGCTATAGAATGCCTTGTGGTTGTCTTTGGAATGTTTGGCAATTTTATTTTCGTAACTAGCTTTAGAGGATTTTATGAGGGGTCTCAGCTTCTTACTGAGGCTGGTAAGGGAGTTTTTTGCATCCTGGAATTTTCCTCTTTTCTGAACAGTTTCATCCTTTTGTTGTAAAGTTTGTTTATGGCAAGGGACCACCAGATTGGCTTCCTTTTTTTGGAGGAGAGCATCTTGGTTCTATTGGGGATGGCACGATTCATGCATGAGTGGATGTGCTCGTACAGCGCCTTAGTGTAGGATTCAGCAGTCGAACTTTTAGTTCCCATCTGCATGGGTGTCATGAAGTTTGTCACTTCTGACCTCAGTAGCATGAAGTTGGCTTTGGAGAAGTTTTTTTTACGGTGGTTTCCATACTGGGGGGTGGGGGTGGGGGTGGGATGTGGCTGTCAAGGGTGATTAGCTTATGGTCAGACCTGACCAACGAGAGGGTGACCACAGGTGTGGAGCATCGATTTTCCCATGTTGGTAATGACCAGGTCTAGGATATTGCAGCCCCTGGTGGGACTATGGATTAGTTGATCTGGGGCATTGGAATTTATGAATTCCAAGAACCAATGGGCAAAGGTGATGGCACACAAGACGTTTTCCCAGTTAATGGCAGGGTAGTTGAAATCACTCATTAGGGTGTTTGGTTGTATCTTAATATTTTCCACTATGTTTAGAAAGGTGTAATGAGAATCTTGGGGCATGGTGGGGGATCTGTAGCAAGCTACAATTTGTATTGCAGTCTTACCTAGTGTTAGTTGCACCTGGAGAATTTCAGATGCATTGTGTTGGGCAACTTTTTTTAGCATCTTTGTTATGTTCCACAGGCATTTCATAGATATTTCTCCAAAATGTATCTATTTCTTCTTTTTTTGTTGTGTTTCAATTCATTTTGCCTTGTTTCCCAAATTTCTGTAAAACTTTTTTTGGGTCATCAATAAATTGCTTATTTTGTACTTTTTATTTATATTTATATGCATATCTTCTACGTTTTTCTGCCTATGCTTATATTTTTAGTTTATTTGCAATAGTGCTTGACAGATCCTAATCTGTTCTGATATTGTGCATTGCTTTTATCACATCTATCTTTCGGAGTATCTTTGTTGATATGTTCCCTCTTCTGTAGTCTTCTAACAGTGACATTTCTTGTCTTAATTGCTTTATAGTTTTCTCTATTCCATGTTTCCATGATGCCATTTGATTTCTTCCCTTCCTTTTCTTTATTGCTCTGTGTTTTTGTGGTAAGGCTTTATCAGTTATTAATTTAGCTGCACAGTAATATCTCCTATTTACTTCTGTTATATTGCATGAATCTCTATAGTCCTAATTACTGTGTTCATTTGTTTTATCAAACTTCTAACACTTGGGGTTTTATTAACTTTCTTACTTTCATTGATCTTAATATGTCTGCCCATCTCTATTAAATCAAGCAACTCTTCTCTTAGATCATTTTCTTCTAAACTGAGGGCACATTATTTGTTCTCCATTTCTGTGGGCATTCTATAGAAAGTTCCAAAGCATCTTCCTGGGCGACATTCCCTTCAATTTCATCCTGTGTCATCCATTGCTTTTTCATATGGGAGCTCATTGGCCTATCCACGCCACAAATATTAACTGCATCAGAGTTGTCAGAGTTTCCTGTTCCTCCCCTTGCCGTGCAACTCCAACTCAACATTTGTACTGGTTTCCTATGAAGGGCTCCAAAGTATTTTCATATGGCAACTGATCAGATATTTCTTGCTCAACTGGTTTCAACTTAATTTGGGGATTCATTGCTCTATCCTGCTGTGGTGTTTTCTGAGTTAGATTTTCTACACTAAATCCTTCACTTTGCAGGTACTCCATAACCTCATTTTCTATTCGATTTCTTTATCTTCTCCATAACTAATTCTCTTTTCCTCTTTGTTTTCTTATTGTTTCCTGTTGTAAAATGTTCCATGTCTTGATGCCTTTTGCCTGCATTTTCTTCAAATATCTTTAGTGCTGCTCTTTTTGTATTGAATAGGTTTGCTTTCTCCTTTGCATAAATATTATACCATATTAAATTGCGTTTTCTTTCCCCATGTCCATATTTCTTCTTCAGATGTCACCAGATCCTCCTGTTTCTGTTTGATGTGCCCTGTGTTAGACTTTCTACACTAAATCATTCACTTCCCAAGTATTTCATAACTTCAAAAACTTCTACTTTACTAATCTTCTGTTCTATGTTTTCTCTTTGTGACCTTATTTTTTTATAGTGAATTTTTCCATATCTGGATGTCTTTGCTTGTATTTCTCTTCGAATATCTTTGGGGCTGTCTTTTTTGTGTTGATTAATTTGGCTTTCTGCTTTGCATATCAGCTCTCTCTTTCATTCTCATGTACATATTTCTTTTCATAGTTTTCAAAAATCTCTAGGTTTTGTTGTTTATATTTTCACACTTCCTCGGTCCTCAGATACTTCTTTTTCCAAACAGATCAAGGTTTCTTGGTCTATATATTGCTTTTCATAAATATGTCCCATTAATGCACACACATTTTTAGGTTCATACTAGGCTATCTGCCCTGGGACAATTACAAGTCTAGCCCGATTTTGTTTGGCTTACGCCACCCCTTGATTTGAGTATACTGTGCCATTTTTAAGGTTTAGTTTACTGTGCCTCTAATAGTGACACGGAAGTAATCCCCGAGACAAACCTACGATCCCCCATCCATTCATCAAGATTCTTCTTGAAGAGATTCAGCGAGGTGCTCTGCCTAACATGAATTGGAATTCTATTCCAGAGCGAAGGGAGCCTCTGGGTTATGAATCTGTCCCTCCAGCAAGTTCTATTTATTTCTGTGCTGAGGTTCAAGTCCCTCGAGCATGTGGCTCTAAGGGATTTAGATTTACTGAGGTGGAGCAAGTCCATTAATTCTGGATTGGACATAGCTTTATATGTCAGGCATAGATCTCCTCAAAGTAAGCGGTATGCAACTGAGTAGAGCTGGAGTTTTTTTAACCGAGCAGCATATGGCATCTGCTTGAGTCCCTTGATCCTCTTGGTGAGGTACTTTTGGGGTCTTTCTAATTGCTGCAGGTGTTGGGTAAGGTACATCCCAAAAGGGGCATTATATTCTATGATAGGCCTGATGAGGGATGAATAAAAGGGCACGATTACCTCTCTTGATCTAGATGTGAATCCTTTCATGATGAGGTGGGCTATGTAGAAGGTCTTTCTAACCACTTTGGCAATGTGGTTGTCAAAGGAGAGATTGCTATCAACTTGGGTCCCCAGATCCCTAATTACTTTCTCTGTACTTAATGGGTTACCGCCTATGTGGTAATTTGTGGGCACATTGTTTTGCCAAAGGGTATGACTATACACTTTTTGGCATTTAGCTTTAGACCATGGCTCTGGCACCAGTTATCCATCTCTGTGAGACCTTCTTGAAGGATGTTTGTGTCAGCTGGAGAGTCGATTATGGCGCCCAGTTTGCAGTCATCTGTGAACTTGGTGATCCATAGTCCTCCCATGTTGGCCTGTACCTCGGAAAAGTATATACCGAACAAGAGCGGTCCCAGGACAGAACCTTGTGGGATGCCACTTGTGACCGGTTTCGAGTCTGACATGGCTCCAGCAACTCTCACTCTGTGGGGTCTGTCTTTGAGCCAGTTTAAGACCCATCTTGTGACATAGGGGTTTATATTTAAGCTGGATAGCTTATCTATAATGCCTGAGTGGGGATCTGTAGCAAGCTACAATTTGTATTGCAGTCTTACCTAGTGTTAGTTGCACCTGGAGAATTTCAGATGCATTGTGTTGGGCAACTTTTTTTAGCATCTTTGTTATGTTCCACAGGCATTTCATAGATATTTCTCCAAAATGTATCTATTTCTTCTTTTTTTGTTGTGTTTCAATTCATTTTGCCTTGTTTCCCAAATTTCTGTAAAACTTTTTTTGGGTCATCAATAAATTGCTTATTTTGTACTTTTTATTTATATTTATATGCATATCTTCTACGTTTTTCTGCCTATGCTTATATTTTTAGTTTATTTGCAATAGTGCTTGACAGATCCTAATCTGTTCTGATATTGTGCATTGCTTTTATCACATCTATCTTTCGGAGTATCTTTGTTGATATGTTCCCTCTTCTGTAGTCTTCTAACAGTGACATTTCTTGTCTTAATTGCTTTATAGTTTTCTCTATTCCATGTTTCCATGATGCCATTTGATTTCTTCCCTTCCTTTTCTTTATTGCTCTGTGTTTTTGTGGTAAGGCTTTATCAGTTATTAATTTAGCTGCACAGTAATATCTCCTATTTACTTCTGTTATATTGCATGAATCTCTATAGTCCTAATTACTGTGTTCATTTGTTTTATCAAACTTCTAACACTTGGGGTTTTATTAACTTTCTTACTTTCATTGATCTTAATATGTCTGCCCATCTCTATTAAATCAAGCAACTCTTCTCTTAGATCATTTTCTTCTAAACTGAGGGCACATTATTTGTTCTCCATTTTCTGTGGGCATTCTATAGAAAGTTCCAAAGCATCTTCCTGGGCGACATTCCCTTCAATTTCATCCTGTGTCATCCATTGCTTTTTCATATGGGAGCTCATTGGCCTATCCACGCCACAAATATTAACTGCATCAGAGTTGTCAGAGTTTCCTGTTCCTCCCCTTGCCGTGCAACTCCAACTCAACATTTGTACTGGTTTCCTATGAAGGGCTCCAAAGTATTTTCATATGGCAACTGATCAGATATTTCTTGCTCAACTGGTTTCAACTTAATTTGGGGATTCATTGCTCTATCCTGCTGTGGTGTTTTCTGAGTTAGATTTTCTACACTAAATCCTTCACTTTGCAGGTACTCCATAACCTCATTTTCTATTCGATTTCTTTATCTTCTCCATAACTAATTCTCTTTTCCTCTTTGTTTTCTTATTGTTTCCTGTTGTAAAATGTTCCATGTCTTGATGCCTTTTGCCTGCATTTTCTTCAAATATCTTTAGTGCTGCTCTTTTTGTATTGAATAGGTTTGCTTTCTCCTTTGCATAAATATTATACCATATTAAATTGCGTTTTCTTTCCCCATGTCCATATTTCTTCTTCAGATGTCACCAGATCCTCCTGTTTCTGTTTGATGTGCCCTGTGTTAGACTTTCTACACTAAATCATTCACTTCCCAAGTATTTCATAACTTCAAAAACTTCTACTTTACTAATCTTCTGTTCTATGTTTTCTCTTTGTGACCTTATTTTTTTATAGTGAATTTTTCCATATCTGGATGTCTTTGCTTGTATTTCTCTTCGAATATCTTTGGGGCTGTCTTTTTTGTGTTGATTAATTTGGCTTTCTGCTTTGCATATCAGCTCTCTCTTTCATTCTCATGTACATATTTCTTTTCATAGTTTTCAAAAATCTCTAGGTTTTGTTGTTTATATTTTCACACTTCCTCGGTCCTCAGATACTTCTTTTTCCAAACAGATCAAGGTTTCTTGGTCTATATATTGCTTTTCATAAATATGTCCCATTAATGCACACACATTTTTAGGTTCATACTAGGCTATCTGCCCTGGGACAATTACAAGTCTAGCCCGATTTTGTTTGGCTTACGCCACCCCTTGATTTGAGTATACTGTGCCATTTTTAAGGTTTAGTTTACTGTGCCTCTAATAGTGACACGGAAGTAATCCCGAGACAAACCTCGATCCCCCATCCATTCATCAAGATTCTTCTTGAAGAGATTCAGCGAGGTGCTCTGCCTAACATGAATTGGAATTCTATTCCAGAGCGAAGGGAGCCTCTGGGTTATGAATCTGTCCCTCCAGCAAGTTCTATTTATTTCTGTGCTGAGGTTCAAGTCCCTCGAGCATGTGGCTCTAAGGGATTTAGATTTACTGAGGTGGAGCAAGTCCATTAATTCTGGATTGGACATAGCTTTATATGTCAGGCATAGATCTCCTCAAAGTAAGCGGTATGCAACTGAGTAGAGCTGGAGTTTTTTTAACCGAGCAGCATATGGCATCTGCTTGAGTCCCTTGATCCTCTTGGTGAGGTACTTTTGGGGTCTTTCTAATTGCTGCAGGTGTTGGGTAAGGTACATCCCAAAGGGGTATTATATTCTATGATAGGCCTGATGAGGGATGAATAAAAGGGCACGATTACCTCTCTTGATCTAGATGTGAATCCTTTCATGATGAGGTGGGCTATGTAGAAGGTCTTTCTAACCACTTTGGCAATGTGGTTGTCAAAGGAGAGATTGCTATCAACTTGGGTCCCCAGATCCCTAATTACTTTCTCTGTACTTAATGGGTTACCGCCTATGTGGTAATTTGTGGGCACATTGTTTTTGCCAAAGGGTATGACTATACACTTTTTGGCATTTAGCTTTAGACCATGGCTCTGGCACCAGTTATCCATCTCTGTGAGACCTTCTTGAAGGATGTTTGTGTCAGCTGGAGAGTCGATTATGGCGCCCAGTTTGCAGTCATCTGTGAACTTGGTGATCCATAGTCCTCCCATGTTGGCCTGTACCTCGGAAAAGTATATACCGAACAAGAGCGGTCCCAGGACAGAACCTTGTGGGATGCCACTTGTGACCGGTTTCGAGTCTGACATGGCTCCAGCAACTCTCACTCTGTGGGGTCTGTCTTTGAGCCAGTTTAAGACCCATCTTGTGACATAGGGGTTTATATTTAAGCTGGATAGCTTATCTATAATGCCTGAGTGGGGTATTGGGTCAAATGCCTTTGCTAGGTCCAGATAGGCTGTGTGGAGTACCTTCCCTTCATCTATGGCTTTGGTGACTGTTTCAAAGAAGTCAACCAGGTTCAAAAGGCAGGATCTGCCCTTGACAAAGCCGAATTGGGTAGGATCTAGTGTCTGTAGGTCCCCAATGTCTTTGTTTATGAGCTCCATGATGATCCTCTCCATAGCCTTGCAGACTAGGCTAGTCAGGCTTATGGGGCGATCGTTTCCAGGGTCTGTAGAGGCTCCACCTTTGTGGAGTGGGACCACTGTTGCTGTACACCATTCTGTGGGCACATATCCTGTAGTGAGGCTGAGATTGTACAGCTGTTTTATTTGAGGGGTTAGTTCTTCTCGGAGTTCATGCAGGATGCAACCCGGGACGCCATCTGGTCCCATGGAAGCAGTGTTTTTTGCTTTGGAGAGGGCAGCCTTCACCTGAGCATCAGAGATGTTTGGGAGGCAGCCCTCTGCCGGGATAGATACTTGCTCTTTTGGGGGGGTGGGGGTGGAGAAGTTTGCACTGAACCTGTCTGCCAGAATATTGGCGATGTCTGTGGGTTCAGTGTATTTTTTGTCGTTTAGAATCAACTCAGAACAAGTCTGGGTTTTGCATCCCAGGTTCCTAACATAACTGAAAAAAGCCTTATGATTGTCTTTAGTGTCCTGTGCAATTTTTCTCTCGAAGCTGGCCTTGGAGGATTTTATGAGGGATCGTAATTTTTTGCTAGTACTGATCAGAGCTGCCTTCCCTATTAGGGATTTTGCTCTATCATGTAGTAGCTTCCTCCTTCTGTTGTACAGTTTATTTATGGCTGGGGTCCACCAGACTGGACGCCTGCCTTTGGATAATTAGGTCTTGGTTTTGTTTGGGATAGCATGATCCATGCATTCCTGGAGATGTCCATAGAATGCGTTTATATAGGATTCTGCAGTTTGGGCTGTAGTTTCCACTGGCCCTGGGGCCTTGAAGGATTCCACTTTGGTTTTGAGAAGTGAGAAGTTCACTTTTGAGAAGTTTTTCAGTGTGGTTTTCTGGGTTGGGGGTGGGGTCGGGATGTGGATATCCAGTGAAATTAATTTATGGTCTGATCTTACCAATGAGGGATATACTTCTGGTATGGAGCATAGAGTACCCATGTTGGTAATGATCAGGTCTAGTATGTTGTCCCCTCTTGTGGGAGTGGTGACTAGTTGTTCCATAGCATTTGAGTTTATAATTTCCAGGAACCTTTGGGCTAAGGTGCTGTGGCTTGAGTAGTGCTCCCAGTCTATGTTTGGGTAGTTGAAGTCGCCCAATATAATGGTGTTCGAAGAGATCTTCATGTTCTCCAATGTTTTCAGGAAAGCCGAGTGGGATTCCTGACTTTGAGAGGGTGGCCTGTAGGATGCTATAAACTGAAAAGCAGTCTTGCCCACTGTTAGTTGCACATGGATGATCTCTGATACTTCGTACAATGCCACTAACCTGGAGGTGTGGATATCCTTGATAAATATGGAAACTCCCCCTCCTTTTGTGGTTCGGTCCGGGTTTATCTGAAGCTTCTTCAGTGTTTCTTGGGGAAGTATTTTTTCTTTCCTCTAATTTCTCTCAATCTGTATATCTTCCGTCTGGAAATTCTGGGCTTCTTGCATAATAGTAACAATAAATATGTTTTTTCTTGTCTCTAATAGTCCTCTACATCATCTTTATGTCTCTTTTTTGGCCTATCACTTTTTGTGATTTTTGTGGACTGCTACTTCCTTCTACAAGGGGGGGCATCCACCCCCTGGGCCTGGCTTAGCCCCATTGTAGGAATGTTTCTTTGTCTTGAGGATTCTACACTGTCATTTTATCCAGTTCTGGCACCAGTGTACCTACCAGGATTAGGCACATTTTTATCCTAGGTCTTGTGCACCCAGCTATCTTTTTTTTTTTTTTTTTTTTTTTAGCCTACGTCTGCCCATGATATATGCTATATAAAATATAGTCAATATATCAGTGCCATCTTGGTGAGATTTTGTGAAAAACAGGGTCCGCCTTGTGAAGATACTCACCAAGACTTGAAGATTAATTCAGTTCCATCAATACTGCTCTCTTTTGCTTGTTGACTTATCTCTCCATTTGGACACTCACCTAGCGTGATGTCCGCTTTGTAAGCCCTGGTCTCCTTTGAAGTAAAAATAAAACATGGAACCCCAGCTAACCCTGGAATGTTCCAGGCTGCCTTCTAAATAGCATGAAGCATGACCTATCAGGCACTCTGGAATCCCTGTTTAACCAAAGCCTCCAAACAGGCTTCATGGGTAATAAATGGAGAACAGCAACCATCATCCCTATGCACAAAGGCAGGCCATCTACAGATCCATAAGTTTTACTAGTCTCATATGCAAAGCCATGGAAATGATGAAGAATGACCTAGGAAACCTCATGACACCGAACCCAACCCGGTCTGTTTTTTTGTCAAGGGCAGGTCATGTCTATTCTACCCAGTGAGCTTCTTGGCGAAGGTCACCAAAGCAATGGATGAGGGCATAATGGCTCATTCTGCCTACCTTGACCTGACCAAGTCATTCAACACAATAACCCACCCAGGGATTATTGATACCTTGTGGATTGCCAGATGGTTCACAGACAGGACCAAGAATGATAGCATTAGGGAGTTCTACCTCTATAAAGAGGCCAGAAACAAGTGGAGTCCTTCAAGGATCAGTCCAGTGACCTCGCCTTTTTGGCATCTATTTCAATGAAGTAAAGGGCCTCTAGTTGACCAAATTTGCAAATGACTGCAAATTAGGAGCAGTCAAAGAATCCCTCACAGACACTAAAGTATTCCAGGAAGGGTTGAGACAGACAAATAACATATTTTAGAACCATAGATTAAAACTAAATGGCAAGAAATACATGACAATATCCTTAAGTTAACCTGACTAAGCCATTTCTGCATCAGTTCTTGATCAACATGTAGTTGTTCCCGTATTCTTTTAATGTTTATATTTTTATTATGTGTTTTTTGCACTTTGTCACCGCCTTCTTTTTTATCCTCTTTCTGGTCTGATTTTCATACCCTTTCTTAAATATGTCTGCTAACCTAAGCAAAAATGCAATCTTAGACTTGTTTTGTTTGCAATTTAGAACTCTCACTGTGTGTGTATCTGATGATGTCAGTACAGTAAACTCTCAGTTAATCAGCCATGGGGACTGGTAGATGCTGGGTAACTGCAGCTTCTGGTGGCTTGAGAGTTACTATTAAAAATAGGACTGACTAATACTGTACCCTATACTATTTGTTTGGTTTGACTTGTTCTTAGTTTGGGGAGAGAGGGAATTTATTCCTATCTTCATTTTTAAAACTCTAAAAACGTAAGGTATGTTTCTGCGGGTGGCGGGGGGGATGACAGAAAGTGCAACACATGAAACTTGTACTGTATTTCTTTGATTTTTTTTTTCTGGTTGCTTGAGTTCCAGTTAACTGAGAGTTTACTGTATGTGGTCCCACAACTGCCTGCCTGAACATGTAGTCAACTTCAAGAAGGTCAATGCCTTCCTCAGACAAAGGATACATACAATCTTGGCAAACACTTTTTTTTCCATTGGCTTTACTGTTGTCCTTTCCAGTTGATCCAAAGCTGTAAGTCAGAACAGGGAATGCAAGTTGTTTTATAGTTTGAACTTCTAGATGTCAAAGCAGTTTTGTGTTTTAGTTTTAATGTTCATAATATTTCTTACTAAGCTTTTTTTTTAGTTATGTTGCATTGCAACCCTTTCATCTAATTCCAGATATTTATATACTCCCTCTTGTTATAACTGCCTTCCACGTGCTTGACATTTTATTGATGCTTCAATTTTCCTGCTTACAGAGGTTGCTTTTGTATTTATAAAAATCAAATAATTTTCTTATGTCATCTAAAAAAGTTTTAACAGCTTGTAGTTGTACTTTCAGTTATTTGCCAGATGAGTTGCACAGTTTTAGGTCATTCACACAAAGTACATCAGATGCCATTTGACAGGTTTGTTTTTTTTAATTCAGACTGCAGCCATACGCTACACTATTAAGTAAACAAGAGTAATGGATTGACAGCAAGGCAAAACAGTTCTAGCAAAAGTCATCCTGGAATATTCCACTGTGGATTGTTACACCCTAGATTGTAATTTGCACCCTTTTGGGGTGCAGTTGCAAAGTTTTTGCCGCTTTTTCATAATAATCCCATCATTACTTATCAGAGTATAAAGAATACTGTGCATCTTTAGGCATTCTGTAATCCAGGAGTGCAAAATAGTGCCAGATGCTTTTTTCTGTAATTTATCCTTCCTCTTCCAGGTCTTCGCTATGACTCTATTTAATAAAAAGATGATTCTTGGTTTCAGCTCCTTAGTTCCATATTATACTCTTTTATTCCCTTTCTATTATGGGTGGCACCATGGCAAGCATTGTCACCTCACAGCAAGAGGTCTCCAATTTGATTCTTAGCTGGTGTGTCTTCTGTGGAGTCCCTGTGTTTATGTGGGTCTCCTTTGAATGCTCTGGTTTACTCCCACATTCCAAAGACATGCAGTAGATGGACTGGACACTCTAAACTGGTCATAGATGTGAGTGTGCAGTGTGGAAAACTACTGAGGCAGGGCGAGCCACCTAGTGCTGTGAACCTTGGTTCTAGATGAATGTCGTTGCACCCCAACCCTATCTATAAAAAGGGGTTGTGGATGGATGGATTCCTTTTCTATTCAATTGCCATGACAGACAACAATTTCTCCAGTGGGCTTACCCAGTCAGAAAATCTGTCTGCATCATTTCCTTTATACAGCTTGTATGTTGTTGAAAGACAAGTTATTTTTCAATAATTCTTAGAATAATTTACGTTTGCTTTTAAGTTTAGTAGGAGTACAGTTTTAAATAACAGAAATGCAAATATGGTTTTACCCATCCTTAAGGCTGATGTCATTTCAGGTTGTACATACAGGTAATTTTTACTTAAGGCTAAATCATGGTGTGAAGATGTCAATACCTTTAACCAGATGTTGGGTACAGCATCCAGACCTGCAGTCTTCCCATTGGGAGCCTTTCTTAACTTTTTCTCTATCTCACTGTCAGTTATTTTATTTCAGTCCATATTCTCTGTATGTCCAATGTGGCTGGCCCACTCATGTCTTTTGTTTCATCTGTGTGATCCAAATTTTGGTTTACCTACATTATCAGAACATTAACATTTACATCATTTCAATTTATTTATTCCTTCATTCCATTTGTCAACTTTGATAGGCCAGCATAGCAAAGGTAGTCCATTTTCAGTGGAAACACAGAAGAAAGGCTCCATTATTATATACAGTTACAATACTAGTAAACATACATTTGTAGATGCTATCTTTATTACTAACGTAACCAGGTATATAAATTAAACAAGAGAGTACAGACATTTTCACAGAAAAAGCAATTATAGCAAAAATATAAGATGAAACTGAAAAATGAAATATTAAAGTAAATATGTATAGTTACACGTACATAAATGTATAAATGTGTTATAAAACAGTTCCAGTTATTAAGAGACAAGTGCTAAGGAAGGTTTGTTAAAAGAACAGATTAGGGACAGTGGAAAAAGGATAGCAATGACCGCGTTACATGTAGGAATATGTAGTAACTGGAATAAAAAAAAAGAAAGAAGTAAAGAAACAGAAGAGGTAGAATGTACTTAACAAGAACTACTACTAATAATGCTATTTATTATTTATTTATTTAGACTGACATTGGATTTCTGGGGATGTCCGACTGAGTAGAAGCCCATTTTCAGTGGAGGCTGGGGGGGAAGCTCCAAATTATTGCAAAGCATTTTAAGAACAATCTTTTTACAATCTTCAGTTTAAATAATTATAAGAAATTAGACGATTATAAAAACATTGCTTAAGGATTGCTACAAGTTATATAACAATCATTTAATATTTATAGAAATTTTAGACAGTTTGTAGGAAAATTAAAGGCAAGTAAGTTTAATAGAAACAGGAATTGCAATATGAAGTGAGGGAAAACAGGCTTATGTATATTTAGAGAAAAAATGTCAGGAAAGAGAATTTGACAGAAGTAAGCGAAGAAGGGTGAGTAAGGAGTTATAAGGAATGAAAAGGTATGTTTAGGGATATAATTTATCCTGCTTTGAGCAAGAACAGAGCCAGATTTCAAATAAGAAGTTTTTCAGAGTGATTTTGAAAGTTTGGAGGGAGGGTATTGACTTGATGGATACAGGTAAGGAGTTCCAGTCCTTAGCAATCTTTTATGAATACAGACAATGCCCAGCAGATTTCAATGGTTTGCAGACAAACAGAGGAGTTTTTGGTCATTGGATCACAATGACTGACTGGGAAAGTAGTTGTGTAGAATGTTTTTAGTGTTGGACAGGCAGATGGATGCTGGATAATTTTATAGGTGATAAGAAGCTGTATATAAATTAGTTGAAGAGGCAGTTCTAACCAATTTAGGCCTTTTAGTGCTATGCAGTGGTGGGTTCTGAAAGGGCAATTTGCTGCAAATTTAGCAACTTTGTTTTAGTATTGTTCAAGTTTTATTTTTTGTGAAGCCTAGAAATTAGTGAGGGTGGGACCGTCATAAAAGAAGTGTGGGGAGGAGATAAAGTAATGGCAAGTGTAGTTTTACTTGTGTTATTGAGAAAGTTTTTCGCTCAGAAAAGCATCCCTAGCTTTGATGAGTTTTTCTTATGCAATTTTGTGTATGCAGGTCAAATGTACAATTATCATCCACTAAAACTCCTAATATTTTGCTATGAGAATTCACTTTAATGATGTATTATTAAGAGACAGGACTTTAAATTTTGATTTTTCAGGAAAGAGAGAGAGAGATTTGGGGGGAAAAAAGTTAGTTTGGTCTTTTTTGGGTTGAGCATAAGTTGTGAATTACAAAACCATATTTCAGTGGCTGTTAAAGCTTCCTGAATACATTTTTGGAGGTGTACCATGTAGTCATATATGCAAATTAGAGTGGAATCATCTGTGTATTGTATTTGGGTGGCCTGTTGTGTGGATATATAAAGTGTGTTAGTGAAATGTTTAAAGAGGAGGAGACCAAGGATAGAGCCTTGTGTTACACCACTGGTGGTAACTAGGAGGTAAGAAGAGAGTGTGAAGTATCATTTACTGACTGATAACAATTGGACAGTAGATTTTGAACCACAGAAGGGTGGGCTGAGAGAGACCTAGTAAGGTCATTTGAAGTAGAAGCTTGCTGTGACAAACTGTGTAGAAGGCTTATAAGGAAGAGACTAGTTTGCTGTTGCCTCTAGCTTTAATGATAGTATCTATATAGGTTAGAAAGGCAGTGCTAGTACTATGGGAAGGACAGAACCCATGTTGTGTAGGGGATAGGAGTTCTTCCTGCAGGGGATAGTCTAGCAATTGTTTTTGAATAAATTTTTCAAGTATTTTAGTGAGGAGGCATAACATTGCTACAGGTGTAAAATTATTAATCTCCGTTGAATTTTCTTCTTTTGCACAGGGATAATGTGCAACTTTTTCCAGAGAGAGGGAACATGGTATTCCTAGACAGACCTATTTATAAGGATGTTAATTTAGCTGAAATATATTTAGTATTCAAAGTATTATATATTAGTGTGTTTGATTAATGTTTGAATACATGGATCTAGCAGATTTTGCACAATTGGCAGAATGATGGCTGAAATAGAATTTTAGTGGATTATGTAATGCCCTGTTATTAATGGCCACCATAAACTAAATAAAGGGAGTCTTTCTTTTTTTTTTTTCAATAATCCTTTTTTATTATTTTTCAAAACAATAATACAAATCCACACTATATATACAGTGTGTACATGATTGCTTCCAATGGTTAGGTCCACATTGTATGTCAACATCAATTATTAACAGTAAATACAGCACTAACAAAGAAAATAACAACAAAAAACCTAAGCCAACAATCTGTATTATCCTTACAACCTATAACTAATCTAAGATTGATTCTGTACTATTACTATATGTCCTGAGAGAAAGTGGATAGGAACCTCTAGGCCAACACAATGTTGAAAATTTGCTCCCATATTTTTATACTGTTTATACTTTTCTTGTGGTCACTGATTAACATTTTATGTGCTAAAATATGTCTTATTGCTAACAATCTAAAATTTTCCCACGATGTCTGGGCCGGGTTTAGCCAATTTGAGGCTATGTACAATTTCATTAATAAGCAAATATTCATGATTACGATCCTTCTTGATTTATCTAAATTCTCCGGGGGAATATGAAGGATCATAAATTCCCAAGAGAGTGTTGAGTTTTGGTAGCCCATTTTTTGTAGCTGCAGTTTTAACGAATTCCACAATTTATAAATGCACTTGCAACTCCAGAACATGTGTAACAAGTCAGCTGTCTGATCTAAGCATTGTGGGCATTTAGGTGAATTCTTCGAATCAAATTTGTGAAGAGTGAGACGAGTATAGTAGGCATTATTAAATATCATCAGTTGCGTAAATACCAATTTTTGGAGGGATACTGACTTCAATGTTAGACTAAATGCCTCCAATATCTTACTGTCATCTGCCAATACTAATTTCTCCTTCCAGTAATTCGATAAGAGAATGTGTTGGTTATATTTCCTCTCTTTTATCAATTTGTATGAGGCGGTTATATATTTTCTGTCCTGTAACAGAGCTTCCCACAGATTACGAGATATATTTAAGCCCTCTTCTTTCAGTTCAGTGTTGTTAAAATCATTTATAGCCAGATCTTTTAGTTGCCTCACAATGATTAGATAAGAAATGGGAAGATTCATCTCCTTTAAAATATCTTGTACTGCTACCCCCAGGAAAGAGTATAAATCAAGTAAGGTTAAATCCTTTATTAGGGGGAATTTCTTTAAATCTATCAGTTGACTACCAATTGTTAAATTTGGGTTCCCATGAAAAGGTTGAAAGACCATCATATACTTTAGTAAGTTTAAAGAAGTGAAAAGAGTTTGAATCGACGTTACATAGTTCTTAATATGCTCCATTAAATCGTATTTACTAAGTGTTTGATTATTTAGAAAGGGTAGTGCTTTACAGTTGATTCCCAATCTCCTTACATGCCTATAAGTTAGGAGCACCCATTTGGGTGTCCATTTCCTACTATTACTATCAAAGTAAGTCGCCCTTAAAATCCTGTTAGCATGAATCACTAAATAGTAAGTTTCAAAATCCGGTAAATCAAGCCACCCCCTTGTATTTTGGAGCCATCAATTTCTCATATGATATCCTCGTCTTCCTGGGTTCCCAAAGAAATCTCCCCAGTCCTATATGAAACTGTTTAAAAATTTTTTTCGTGATTCTGAGTTGTGCAGCTCTAAAGATATATAACATTCTAGGAAGAACATTCATTTTTATAATTGCGGCTCTTGCCATCAATGGCAACTTCAACTTACTCCATCTTTTTAGATCCAATGTTATTTGATCCCAAGTTGACTTAACATTATTCAGAAAGAAATCTATATTTTCAGTTGAAAATACAATCCCTAGATATTTTATTCTTTCTTCCGTCATTACTTGTCCTATCAGTGGTAACAGTGAAAAGGGTGTGGGTGTCTTTAATGGGAATATTTTGTTTTTTTTTTAAATTTAACTTGTAATTAGAGATTTTCACAAAGTTTTCTATTGCTGTTAATATTTTCTCGGTATCAGAAACGGGTGTGGTGCAGTATATATTTAAATCATCTGCGAAGGCAGCCATCTTAATCTTTATACCATAAAGTACTGGAGAATTATAGAAAACATTTTGTTTAATGTGTAAAAATAATGGTTCCAAATACAGATTAAATAAGATAGGAGATAATGGGCAACCCTGTCGGGTACCATTTTTGATTTGTATCTTTTTAGAGCATTTGTGATTTATAAATAAATTTGTATATGCGTTATTGTATAATTTCCTTAACATTAAAATGAACTCCTGAGGTATATTAAAATATGGCAGCATGTCAAATAAGTATGCCAAATTCACTCTGTCGAATGCTTTCTGTGCGTCAATTATTAGGGCATACATATTAAGATTTTATGCTTTGCATAAGAAATTAATGTGTGGAGCGTTAATGTATTATCAGTGGTCTGTCTCCCATCTATAAACCCCGCCTGTTCCTCTGATATTATTAAATTTATTACCTTTTTCAATCTATTTGCCAGAATAGATGTCATGATTTTCATGTCTATATTCAGGAGTGATATGGGCCTGTAATTATCTGGATTTCTAGAATCACTTTTCTCCTTCAATAGCAGGATTGTCTTTGAGGCATTAAAGTGGGGATCATTAATTCTATTCAGAATTATATAATTAAAAATCTGTGAAAGTGCTCTACTCAGAATCTCACTGAAAGATTTGTAGAATTCCGAGGTCAGACCATCTGGCCCTGGGGCTTTATGAGGCTTCAGCTTCTTGATTACCTCTAAAACCTCCTCCACTGTAATCGGTTTAATTAAGTCTTTATGGGAGTCCTTATCAATATTCGGAAAAGTAATTTTCTGTAGAAAATCTTTCCTATCTTTATCTTGCAAAAGTACCTGTTGATCACCATAGATCTGATTAAAAATTAGTTTAAAAGTATCCATAATATCTGCCTTATCAGTATGTGTTTTATTATTATAATTTATTTCTGTAATTACTCGTGTTGATTTCGTCTGATTAATAATACGAGCTAACGCTTTTGAGGGAGTTTGAATATGATTTGCATATTTTACTAAGTTTCTTTGTTCATAGAATGTCAATTTTCTATTATGCAGTAGAAACAACTCTTTCTGACATTTTAATAAATCAATTTCTGTCTGTTTATTATAGTTCCTCATCAATTCCTGGTCCAATGTTTGAATTTTGGTTTTCAAGTCAAGTTGTTCCCTATTTTGCATTTTTTTATAGTACGTAGCTTTCTGAATAAAGAGTCCTCTTAGTTGCGCTTTAGTTGTAGCCCATTCTATATCCATGGGGTGTCTATTTTCGAGCATATTATACAGTAACTGTTTAAGTGTCTCCTTACCTTCTTTCAATATATCCTCTTTAGTTAATAAATATGGATTTAAGGACCAATTGTACCCTCGAAGCCTCTTATTATTCGTATTATTACTGTTTAGGGTTAAAGTAATCTTAGAGTGATCTGCGAGTTGTCTAGCTTGATTAGAAACACAAGGGTCAGCTGAGATCAATACCTCTGAGATTAGAAAAAAGTCAATTCTCGACCACATTTTATGGCAGCTTGAATAAAAAGTAAAATTCTCTGCTTTTATTTGTAAGTGTGTATGCTTAAAAGGGTCATATAGTTTGAAATCAGTTTTAAGTTCCCTAAATGCTACCATTGCCTGCCTATTAAAAGCTTTAGATGAACCTAACTTATCTAATTTAGGATCTTGATACGAGTTCCAGTCACCTCCCATCACTATATAGCAGTTATTATATGACTGTAAAATGGAGCAAATTGAGGTTATGAAATGATGCTGATTAACAGTAGGGGCATATATACTCATAAGTACTATAGGTTTATCATACAAGTTGGATGCAAGAATCACCAAACACCATCGTCCCTCTTGATCCATTTTCACATCCAAAATTTCTCCTTGAAAGTGATTCTTAATTATAATTGCCACCCCTGCACTGTTCGTTGTCCCTTCCACCGCCACAATCTACCTAACCCATTTCCTATCTTTCTCTGCCTCTCACTGGTCATTGGTCAAATGCGTTTCTTGTAATAGAATAAAACCTGCTGTTGATTGGAGAAACAAATGCAAAAATAGCTTTCTTTTTTTCATGTTCTGGAGTCCTTTGACATTCCAAGATTCTATTATCCACATTTAAAGCTTCTCAAAAATGTACTTCGATATCTAATATTTATTGACAACCTTAGACTAACGTATGTTGGCATATCATAAATTATTTGGAAGCAAAACTGCCATCCTATCCCTACCCAGTGCCTATCCACTATTCCTCTGGACCAGGATGAACATAGGTTTTTCGCATTTCTTGAAACCCTCTGGGTAACTAACCTACTAATTCTACTACTTAACACTAAAACCTCATGCAAAAAACCTACCACAACTACTTCTACATCTACAAAGCTTAATCCAAACATTCCCTAATAAACACTGCTTACTAACTAACTACAGCTCTGGACATATTTTCTATAGATATACACATATACTAATTGTTCTATGAAATTCTAGTGTACCTAACTTCTATCAATATTTATATTCAGCAATAGCATAAAAACATTTTAATTTCTTGTCCTATACAATATTAAGTATTAATTGACATAGAAAACACACAATTGTTTAACATTCCACAACAATCCTGCATCCAATTTTGTTCGACTGATCTGTTTTAGTTAGCTGTATTCCTCCAAAGCAATCTTACAGAATGACCTGCTAACACTTGGTAAGCAATGCACCCAACAGTAAAACTATAATTGTACATTCACTTATAGTAACTAATTGTACCCTTATACCATAACTATTTATATGTTTTTTGGATTTTCCATAAAAAGAAAAAAAAACAAAGGAGAAAAAAAAAGCAAAGAAAATACAAGAGCAGAAAGACAACATAAAAGAAAAGGAAGAAGGAAAATGTATTAATTTAAACATTTAGAAACACATTCTTTTATGTTCTTTATTATTTCCTCAACATCTTGTTATCATAATAATCTAAGCATACTTATACAATTATCAAATTACAAGTGATATAACCTGCCTAAAAGAAGAAGAGAGAGAAATAAAAGAAAAAGATGAGAGAAAAAAAAAAAAAAAAAGAGAGAATAGAAACTACAGTCCCCTATTCTGCCACTATACATTGCAATACCCTTCTATATTAACCATAGCATTCACAAAGCATTTACCTGTACAGCTATATCCTCATACAGCACCCTGAAGTCCTTCACCCTATAAATAAGTCCAAAAGGCTTTGTTTTTCATATCCACCAGTTCTTTTCTTCTTCCCAGCTGTTATAACTGTTAGGGGAGCCTCGTTTCTTCCCTTCGCGTTCGCGACGAGGGAACCAATTCGCGGACGGACCTCCTGGCTGCTCAACACTGAAATCGGTTCCCCTGCTTCCTCCGAAGGACTTCCTGTTGCCTCGTGGCTTGCTAGCGCTCGTTGAAGCCATAAATCTTCGTGAAAACTTCGTGCTCAAGCTGGAACAACGAGATAAGAAGATAAAAAAGGGTTTCTCAAGGCCTGGTTAAAAGAAAAAGAACACACAAAGGATTTTAAAGCCTCGGATCATCGTAGATGAAGAGTCCCATTCTGGCTGATGCTGAAGAAAGCCTGGATGAACTGTTCACACTTCCGAAGGTGGCAGAGCCTTAAAAAGCTTCAGAAAGGTAGGTCTTGCTTCTTTTCTCGTGCTTACTGAGTATTTAATGCCATCCACTGTAAAGATTAAAATATTGGGATATTTCATTTGAAATCTGATACTTTTATCAATCAGAAACTTGCAGTATGGAGCCAGCATTTGCCTAGATTGTTTTATTTGTGTTGGTAAGTCCTGTGCTATGGAAATTTTATTATTTTGCCACATTATAGATCCACCAGTTTTTTTTATGGTTAGCAGTATTTTGCTCATGTCTTGATAATTCAATATTTTGACATAAACAGGTCTAGGTGTATTTGAAGCTTGTGAGTCTCTGAATGCTCTATGCGCCCTTTCTATGACAATCTGTTTAACACCATCAGAGTCCTTAAGCAGTATTTCAAATATTTGTGCAATGGAAGTGTTCAGATCATTATATTGAATTGATTCTGGGATCCCTCTGATAATTATATTGTTGCATCTGGATCTTGCTTCCAAATCCAGAATTTTGTTTTGCATCATTTGAATGTCTGTCCCATGGGAATCTGTTCTTTTAGTGAGCATTATTATTTTGTCTTCATTTTCAGCTTTCTCCATTCTTTCCAGCATCCGATTACATGTGGCACTAAATGTAAGCATTTGAGATGTTAAGTTCTTTAAGGCTTCCTGTATAGGTAACAGCGCTGATTTAATTTCTTCCATGGTGACCGGTTGATCAGGTTTACTTGTTACTCCTGCTTTTGCAGTCTCCTGTTGTTTAATTGTTTTCTGTCTTTTGATTATGGATTCTTTCTCCGGCGATTGCAATGCTGACAGTTTAGTTTTGGTAGTTGTAGTTTCCATATTTTTGTCTTCTTTTGACATTGTGAAATGCTGCAAATAGATTTATTTCCAGAGGAAGAATTTCAGATGAGAGATAGTTTGACTCTGAACAGAGCACCAAACAAAGGATTGAGCTAACAATCAGTTCCAATCCTGCTATCACCAAGTATTTTTTCCCGATTTTTCTTTCTCAGAAACGAAGATGACTTCTAGTAGTTTAGTAATTGCTGCCAATTAGCACCTTAACTCCGAATATATCTCCACAGGGTTGATTTTTTTCTCTGGTATTTGAAGAGCTGAAGAACTGCAGTGCTTATAGAATGGCGGCCATCTTTGAATCAAACAAAGGGAGTCTCTCTAATGACTCTGATTTGGTAGGAGTTAAAGTCTGAGTTTTAGATCCAAGTTGCCTTGAGAATTTTTATTTTGTAATATGAAGAACAGAAAGGAGTTATATGGTTTGTATACCATGCAACAGTGTGCAGTTTAGGAAGTGTGTAAATTCCATCCATTTCAGTTTATGGAATGCTAAGCATTGATGACATCTACCTGAAAGGTTTGCACTGAATTTGTTATGCCAGAAATGATGCTGAACATGTGTGTGTGTTAATGTGGAAATAACACATGCCCAGGGGTGTTCTGAGGCCCAACACTGCAGACAGAGGGTATCTACACCCTTGAAAGGGAGTTTTTTTTCCACAATAACACATACCTTGTTGGGAATTATAGTGCTGAGAGAATTATTTTTGTATTTGTTTTGCGTTTTTTATATTATATACATATTTTTATATATTTTGATGCAAAATTGTTCTTCCACCTAATTAATCAAACTTACTTCAGTATATTTTTCCTGGAGGAAGTATTTTACATCAGAAATATAGCATACACCCATAAACATATTTCTTTCATTTCATTTTACACTTGCTATACTGTTTGAGCTTCACTGCAGCTTTATATACTGCTGTGAAGCAGCAGACTTGTTTTCAGCGGGAATTACATGCACTTTAACACCCTGCTGGAGAATGTTCATTCTCCAATCAAGGTTTAATGTACAGTTTGCTCCTTCTCTACTTTATAGTAACTGGGTTTGAGTCTGAGTAATACAGTTTTCTATGTATTTGTAAGTAGAGATGAGGTATGTAGCAGGCTAGGAATGAGGACTGTATTGCCAGTTGCTTGTACTGCTGGCTCTATCGGTCATGATTTTGTTTATATAACAAGCTTTATTATTATTTTTTTGTATGTGGTGATCACATTGCAGTTTTGTCATATGATTATGCCTACTAATTTTGAATAAGTAACTTGTTCAATTATTGTATTGTTAAGAGGCCGCTACCGTGGCTTGGAGGAATAAAGCTCTGGCTACAGCCCAAGCAAACCATTTTCGGTTAGTGGCTCAGGTGTTTGACAGAGTGGCAGTGAGGAATGGGTGTTACCACCCCTAATGGGTAGGTGGTTCCATGGACTTCTCCTATGATGATCCCTGGTGGGGGTTGGGAATGTCACATTAGGAGGTGTGGGCCAACGGAGGGGAATAGGTTAGGGATGGGCTGAACTACTGGAGACGTGGGGTAATGGATTCACTTTAGAAGCTTGAAAGCCCATAACACTGAAATTCAAAACATTGAGACCAAAAGGCTGAAAACTGAAAACACTGAAAATTCACAACATTGAATCCCACAACATTCAAAAAAGTTAGGGAAACAACATGTACTATATTCCAGCACAACTACATACTGAAACAAATAAAAAACATATTAAACTTCTCCAACTATAACCAGGGGGGCAAGCCCCCTGTACCCCTCACAATCCTGATACTTAAATATATCAACTCCGAGTTAGCACTACACAGAACAAAATGACAAACATACCATTCTGCCCTTCATGACTGCGTGTTTAAATTGTAAAAAACTATCCTTAACCTTCTCTCTGAAACACTACTTCACTGTTAAAACATTACACATTACTATATAACCCTGCGATACTTACTGGAGTTTCATAGGTAACCTCAGTCATGTTCCCTTCTTACTTGCTATACTACAACATAACACAGCTTAGTGTGGTGTAGTACAATCTCGGATTTGATGTATTTAAGTAGCAAGGGGGTGGTGAGTGCAGCCCCCTACATGGGGGGTGCAGGGGGGCTTGATACCTGCTTATAGTAGGAGAAGAGTAATATGGTTTGTTTTTTGTTTCAGTATGTAGTTGTGCTGGAATATAGTACATGTTGCTTTCCTAACTTTTTTCAATATTGTGGGATTCAGTGTTGTGAATTTTCAGTGTTTTGAATTTTCAACCTTTTGGTCACAATGTTTTGAATTTCAATGTTATGGGCTTTCAAGCTTCTAGAGTGAATCCGGGGTAATACACAGCACATTCCCCTTGCATGTCTGCCCCTCAGATTTACCACAAAAGAACAAAGGGAGACAGGAAGCAACAGAAGTAGGTCATAAAAATAGAACCCCATCCCAGAGGATGTAAATGCCCAGACCAAGATACTCTCAAGTTCCACGCTGGCCCCAGCCCTACTGTAGATTGTCTACGGGTTAAAATGATGGCTAGCAAAGCAGGCAGTGGACATGGGGTACTAGGTAGGGAACTATAGGATAATGAAGGAGGGAGAAAAATCTTTAAAAAAATATATAATGTATGGTTAAGATATTACATTTTGAAAGGACATCTGTTTACATTTTCAAAAATTTGTAGCTTTGTCAAGCCATAAAAGGTCCAGTAGAATAGCTAAAAAAAGTGTTGTATTATTCTGCAGGTGGAAATTGTTTGCAAAATTGCATTACCTAAATTTTGTCTTCATTTAATAGCAGTCTACTTTCCTTAAACCAGGGCACACATTGTTAAAAGTTGCTTAGTGTGTGTGAATCAGACTAGTCTGCCTAGGAGAGCTCCATAGCATGGAGGAACCTTCAGTGTACTGTATCACCAAAGCATCTACATTGTTGCCCATATTTTTGTTACAAAAGGAGAAGAACAAGCTGTGACTGCAGCCCAGGAAGGTCCTAAATTCTTTCACAGGTGGATGAACAGTTATGTTGCCACATCCCTGAGACAATTTGCTGACCTAGGTAGCTTCTGAGCCACCATAGAGAACTATGGCCCACTTACACTGACCAAAGCCTTTCTAACCATGGCAAATATAATTTACCATGTAAAGCCTGTTTTTTTTTTTTTCCTTCATTTTTATGCTGACCATGAATTCTTCCTTCCAGCCACCCTACTGACTGATTCATCAATTTTCCTTTACTGTCAGCTCTATGGCTCATTCCTTCCTTGTGGCAAAGACTGGATGAACCAGGAGTGAGGCCATAATTTACAAGGCAGAATAGTGTTTCCTTTATTCTCTAACGTCCCACCAAACTTTCTCAAAATATGCCCAAAGGGTTGATGCGCAACCCTGACCTCCACCAGGACTTCAATCACTGTAAGTGTGCATGAGCAGATGGTTTCACAGCAGAAAGGAGAGTCAGCTTCACCCTTTCATTTGTATCTAACACCATCCTCCTCTGCCAGTGTCAGGGCCACTTATCAAACCCTGGTTGCCTGGGTCACAGACAGGGCTCTGTCCATCTAGGCCACTAGGTCAGACCTTGCTATCATACAAAGTCCCTGATCTATACTGCAGAGGATATGATCAGCCAGTCTGGTTTTGGTAGTTTCCATGCCAAGTGAACTCTAAAATGATGACACGTTAGAGATCAGTTGATGTGGAATAACAAGCGATTATTCTTTCTTTTCTTGCATCAGCTGTCTGGGATTGCTGATTAGGCTATACTTTTCAGTCTTACTGTGGTCCCTATATTTGTATACAGGAATTACTGTGCTTATTTTCCAGATGCTGGACCTGGTACCTCCCCTGGTACTTCCATTATGATCAGGGAAAGTAGAAAGATGGTCTGTGGCTCTACGGCTCTAATTAAAAGCAGACCGCAGTTGATTAGAAAAGGCAGCTCTAACACTGCATGTTTTGGTGATCAGATGCCTGACTACAGCAGTAGCAGCGGAACGCAGAATATAACAGATATGCTGAACTGGTTCCAAGGCAGCTTTGCTAGGATGTGATCTCAATGTTGGTAAGGCACAGGTTGACAGCAACCTCTCCTTCGACCATCACATTGCGACTGTGGTTAGAAAGTCCTTCTATGTGGCACATCTCATTATCAAGGGTTTTGCATCCAGAAAGAAAGAGGTCATCATCTCTCTCTACTCTTCCCTCATTAGGCCAATTATCGAGTATAATGCCCCATTTGGCATGTACCTCACTAGACACATGCAACAGCTGGAAAGGCCACAAAAGTACCTCACGAAGAGGATCCTAGGCCTTAAACACATGTCCTACATGGACAGACTCAAAAAACTCCAGCTAGTCCCTCTCTCTTTCTCATATCGTCTACAAAGAGGCAATCTCTAATCGACTTACAAAGCCATGTCTGACCCAGCTCTGTTAGAAATGCTACAGCTAAAGAAATCCAAATCCCTCCGCACCACACGGTCTAGAGACCTCAACCTCATTACCACAATCAACAGAACATGCTGGAGGGACAGGTTCATAACCCAGCTACTGCCCATGCTCTGGAATATACTTCCCATACATGTCAAGCAGAGCACCTCACTGGACCTCTTCAAGACAAATCTTGATGAGTGGACGGGAAATAGAAAGTTCACCCCGGGGATCACTGCAGTGGCTCTACTTGATAGAGACACTGGGAACTAATGTTGGGTGGCACAATGTCAGGGCACTTCTATGGGCTATGCTTGTAAAGGCACCAGGGCCATTAGCCTAGTACACACCTATAAACCTATAAGAGTCTGTCAGAGAGGAGAAATACAAGTACAACATATTGATTTGATCGTTTCATGACAGGCCTTCAGGGACTAAGGGTTTAACAGCCAATGTTTGTGTTTTCCCTGTCATCTCATTTATTACTCTCTAGACTTCAGAAAAGTTGGAAAAAGCAATGATTTGCAGTATTTACTGCTTTGAAGTAATTTTATTTAACACATCTAATCTGTTTCTGACACAGGTTATGTAACTATCTACGCAATTTTAAAAGATCAGCTGCAAACCTTTTCCTGCTGACGATAAATGAAAAAAAAAGTATCTGCAAGATGATCACACCTCCATGTTTGCAATCACTTTTCTGTAACATAAGAAAGTTTTCTTTTAAATTAGTTTTGATCTTAAATGTGTTTAAAAACTACAACAGAAACACAGAAGCTGGTAAGGTTATTCTTCTGATGTTCTGAATGAATCAGTATGTCCAGGCAGGATGATCAAATGTCATTCTTTGGGTAATTTCTAATTATTTAATTAGTAAATTGATGAACAGTTATAAGCAATAAGTTAAGAGTTTGGCAAAAACAAACTGCTTTACCGTTGTTTAACTGGTAGTGCCCCAATACATTTGCAAATTATGGGAAAATGAGGTTTCAGCCATTCAGAAAAACAAAAGTTATTTTCTGTGTCCCCAAACTAGTTTCACCAATGCAATGTGAATGTCTGCCAAGATCCTGCAAGGCTTACTTTTGAGGTTATTCACTTCCTGCCCCCCAGATCATCTCATGTAATACCATGATCATGACTTTATCATATGTCATCTGGGTAATTAGTCAGTGCTTAATCCGTTTGTGCCATGGAACAGCCTTTTGTACTTCATTGTGTTTGTCATAATGTCTTTGTGAAATAATTCAGGACTAGCCAATCGGTAATCCTAATCTTAGATTTCCTTATATAAGCAACATACAACATTGTTTTTGTTAAAATGTTTGCCCCATAGTTAAAGCTATGGTTCTCAGGCTTGACCGGTTAAGTTCCCTATTTGAAAAGCAGTGGACATACTACAGTACAAAGACAAAAAATGTCAGCAGCCGTTGCACAGTTATTACAAATAAAAACATCTTCCTAGCATTCTCTTTCATTGTTTCACTTTCTCTAGTGCCACTGTTCCTCCATACCTTCTTAATATTGGTCTACTGCCCCAGGATCTCAGCTAAGTTGTGGGGGACACAGTAAGCTCTGGCCTAAACAGAGAATGCAAATGAAAGAACTGCAGTCTGTCCTAATCTTCTTCTGTCATATCACATCACGGAACTGTCTAGAGGCATACCTTACACAGCTGTGCAGTTTGCATGCAAATCTCAGGTAGCAGTACAAGAGAGTGATTTACTCTTTATCGTGCTGTTTGATGACTTGCTTGCACATTCATTGCAGGGGCAGTATAAATCATGCATCCATGCCAATTTAAATCATCCATCCGTTCCAATAACTGTAACCTTGTGTGTTATGCATACTTCTGTATTTCTTTTAGGGTGCGTGAACTTTCCCATGACAGAATCAGAAGTCAGCTCTGAAGGCATGCAAATATGAGGCCTTTGGTGGCAGAGATAGCATGCTGTAAGATTACAAAAAGCTAGGGGCTGGCCTCAGCATTAAAACTTCACTTTATAAGCTAGTGATTTGGAGTGCAACATGTTTGGGGTTAAAAAGACTTCAAGTGCCTAATCATAACTCTCGCCACAGAACTCTGAGTTCAGTGCACAAACATCTGAACCCCTGCCAGAAGCAGCCTTCATGTGGCCGAAAAAGTGAATTACTCTGCAGTCAAAAGCTTGCCACCAGTTTAAAATGAAAAGAAAAGAAATGTAATACAAAGATTTATTATCATGGTTCTTGGCCATGACTATATACTCTACCATTTGCAGCCAAAACAAACTCTGGCTGGGGATTAAAATATGCTTTTCTCTTAAATGCATGCAGCTGTCATTCATTATAGAGCAGGCATCACAGCACAGCATTCTAGTCCTCTGAAATCAGCTGCTAAGAAAGCAGTCTAAAAGATGAAGATGATGACATTTTCTTCCAGACTGTCACCTGGTCAGTATGACTAACATAGCGCAGGCCTTCCAAAATCTAAGTTAAAGCATATGAAACCTGCTACACATCACTTATAAAAGAAAGAAAAACGGAAGAGTAGTACACACCTTCAGTTTCATAAACAGCAAGTGGTAAAAGCAAAAATCTTAATTAGCTTCTTCCCTTGATTAAATCAGGTGGTGCCCAGTGTACGTCATCAGTACCAACAAAGGCAGGCTGCCTGCCTTTGTAAACACATATTATGGAACTGTGTCATGTGATCACACACAATATTAAAACTATGGTGTGTTATCAAAACTAAATGGCCAATACTGCATACAGCAGAGCCACACTGAGTGCATTGTATACCCTAAACTTACAATATAATCAATAGTTTAAGTTTCATAATATTAAAAAAGTGAGTTGCCCCGTTACTGGAACATTCCAACTATGAGACTGTGCAGCCTCAGTGAGACAGGGAACATATTCTCCTCCTCCTTCATTGAGGTTACGGACATTTAAAGTACTAGAGGTATTGTGAAAACAGGAGGGCTTTGCCTACAAATATATCTTCAGGATGTATAACTTCACTTTGTGTGGCTAATTTAATTTTATGTCATTATTGTGAATTACTTTCATTAATGCTGCGGTGGTGCAGCGGTAGCGTTGTTGCCTCACAACAAGAGGGTCTCCCGTTCAATTCTCGGCTTGGGTTGGGAGTGCCTTCTGTGTGGAGTCTGCATGTCCTCCCCGCGGTCGAGTGGGCATTCGAAAAACATGCGTTGAATGGGCGTGCCTTTGTTGAAGGTTGGGCATTGGACTGGCAACTCGACACCAAAAAAAAAACTGCCAATCATTAGTGGACCAGAGTTCCGCTGTGGCGACCCCTAACCGGGAAAAGCCAAAAGACAAACAACAAAATTGTAAATTACTTTCATTGCTGGCTTTGTCATTTTAGCCACTTATTTTCAGTACTGTGTGTATTGGCAAAAAGTCATGTAGCTACAGACTACCCACTGCACAATCTTCTCATACCAAAGTAACCCAATAAGGCCCTTTTTATGAAATGTCTAGAAAGCTTCCGCACATTCATTATGTACCTGCATAAGTATGCATTTGTTATTTACTCATTAGGCAATTAACTAGATTAGTCCAGCTGGACAGACCCATTTCAGTAGAGACCCGAGGAGAAGAGGTCTCGCTCCATTTTTAGTTCAGAACATTAGTCAGTATAACCCTTGCCAGTACTAACATCCACTTACTTATTAGACCATTAATAGTGCTCTATATGTTATTAGACTGTTAATAGTGCTCTATATGTTATTAGACGTTAATAGTGCTCTATGCGTTATTAGACCATTAATAGTGCTCTACATGTTATTAGACATTAATACTGCTCTATATGTTACTAGACCGTTAACAGTGCTCTATATTTTATTAGACAGTTAATAGTGCTCTATATGTTATTAGACCATTAATAGTGCTCTATATGTTCATTCACCAACTTTAGTGTAGAATTGTTAGTGACAACTGCTTACACCAAAATGGCAATACTTCATCTTATAAATCTTGTGTCAAATTTTACACTTCTCGAATCTGTCACTAAGTACATTTACTAAGGTGTCTGTATAAATGGGGGACATGTTAGAATACAAATAATGTGAGAAAACAAGTTTTACAGCCAGAAACATCAAGTTATAAAACAGGTTCACAGGTACTTGTTTCTGTCTGTAAGGTCTCTTCTCCATAAGACAATAGTCAACATTGAAGATACTTACCTGCAAGAAGCAAGGCAGCAAGAGACACTTCAATGGTTTAGAAACAAAACAAAAATAACTGTTTAAGGACTCCAAATGCTTTTGATTCCATGATAATGGTTAGTCCTTGCAGCTCCCACTGTAGTCGCATCTTTCTTGTAAAGATATACTTTTAAGAGATGACCACTGGATGAATGCCTACCTTAATTGTACACATAGCTCTCAACCTTCCATCTCCAAAATGAGGAACACTAGCCCTCATAATGTGGAACAAATGGGCAAAATGTGGAACACATACTAATGGCTTACTAACAAGTTCAACTAGGAAGGCCATAGGATGGTTAAAACATGCTGGTTTTACTTATAAAGACGATCTTTTAATGAATTAATATGATGTATTTCTATTTACCATGGATTTCACTTAAAAAATTCCTAACACTGAATGTGTGGCAGAGTCTTTCAATGTGGAACATTGAGGAACTTTGAAGAACATGAACTTTTTAAGACCCGAAATGAGGTACGTTCCTCATAATGAGGTGCACTTGAGAGGTATGATTGTACATACTGAAAAAAATATCACTTGCATTTATAATTGTAAATAACATACAAAAGCATTATCTCTACTTTGTTATGGGACTTTGTACAACACTGGGTAGATTTCAGTCAATGTATAATTGTTCACTCTCTGCCTTGGCACCATGTTGCTAAGGTCATGGCTGTAAAGGGTCTGTTGACCAGTCCCCTTTCCAGAAAGAAAAATAAATATACCTCACTGCTATGTAGTTCTGGGTCCAAGGTTATAGTTTGTTTTTGCTAATTTAGTATCTGTTTATGTTTTTAAACCCTATTTTGATGAACCTAATGTTGCTATTAACAGTACTAAAAGAAAACCCCACAGTTAGTCTCAGAGCAGGTAACCAACTATGAAACACTTACAATGGCAAAATGCAATGTAAAGCTTTAACCAGCTCTTATATTTTATATCCCAGTTCTGCTGTCTTTACTAAGGATTATGGATGAAAAGTTGCAGAAGATAAGTGATGACTACAAAGAGCAAGAGTTTAGAAAAGTTAATATAAACTGCTACCTCCCACCAGGAAATATTGTGGCTCTGACATTAGCCACAGCATTTCTAATTTAGAATTCCTGTCTCTGGTGAGACTGACCATAAGAGATCTGCAAAATAACACCTCCAGCCATTAAATACATAAATAAAATAAAGGGGATCCAAGCAGGTATCACAGGCTAGTTCAGATACTGTGTAAAATGCAGCCCATGAACATTCAGGCAAACATTAACAGCAAAATTACAACGTAGAGCTCCCTGCACCACTTTACTCATGTCTGCTAACCCTAACTTTAAACATTACTTTAACAAAAATTCTTTCCCTAAAAGTACTACTATTCAGATTATGCTTGGTCTGGGTTTTGCAGCTGGGGCTTACTGATGGATAGAGATACGTTGTTGGTGTTTTGCGAGTCACTTGTTTTATTTTGCACAGGTTTGTGTTCTTGCTTATTTGTCTTGTTAACTGACCTGACACTCAAAATGACTACTGGCAACTAAAGTGTTTTCTACAGTTTTGCCTGTGGTCAAGTACAGTTAATTATTAAGAATTATGTTAAGTGTCACTATTTTCTATAAGTTGAATGATTACGCTCTAGCAAAAATGATTTTAGGCCAAGACCTTAAAAACACAGTAAAATAAAATCAATAGCATGACTTAACAATGTTCCTTGCATCAGATAGCAGCATTTACAACATCTCAAGCTTGTAATGGCACTTAAGCTATTTTAGAAATCAATTGGCTAAATTACTTATTGAACTGGTTAATTTGTACATTGGCATTTATATGTATATTGATAACTGGGAATGCGAAGCTGATGCCAGGCCACCAGAGCTGTGATTTATGATTCTTTGCTGCCCTCTGCTGGTATAAGTTCATTATTAGAGAAAATCAGTACAGGCAAGTAAAACATTCAACTCTTAAAGCATAATCATTGTTAAGAATGCATAACAAAAGAATTGTTTCCATGTTTTACACCCTGCAGGTAAGAGAACAGCTTATCAAACTATCAGGTAAAGCAGCAGTTTTAATTTCTGTTTCAGTCTTCATAGTTAACAGGAAGACTTTTACTAGACTGGCTCAGAAAATAGTACGGGCAGAGTCTGTCAGACAGACAGAAATTCACAACCTTCTAATGGTAGTAAAGATAAGGATATATATAGTCTGTTATGTGGGCAGTTACACTTGTCATTGTCATTAGCAACATATAGCCTTTTAATGACCTGTAAATATATCAGCATTGTTGGAAAGAGTGGATTTCATTATACCGTGAGCTGAGTAGGGCAAGGGCTGAGGAAAACATTACTGTAAACTACACCACGAGTGTGTGTGCATTTATTTATATAGTAGTAGTGCTTCATTTCACTGAAATCATAATTCATTGAACTTTGTAAATGTATTTAGACCATCACTGTCAGCACTCTTGTGTTTGTGTGCCAGTAGTGATTCACTCCATGTGTTAATTTTGTCTTTTCTGTACAACCAAGGAGATTGTGTATTTAACTAAAAGGGTTGGCAGACTTGCCCCCTGGGGGGAAAAAAACTAGGTTTCATTTTATTTATTTTACATTTGTTAACCTGGTTAGTCTGGCTGAGCTTTTGGATCATTTTCAGCAGAGACCTGGGGAGAAAAGCTCCTCAGAACTAGAAAACAATTTATTAAATTTTAGTAACATAGTAGTAACAATCAGCTATAGGATCTTACAATCAGAGACCTGGAGAGAAAAAAGCTCCTCAGGCAATTCAATTATACCAGTATTAACAATTGGCAGGCAAGTATGTGAGTTGTTACAAACAAGGTTTTAAACAATTAGCAGAAGAAAATGTGACTAGTTACAATATTATTTAAGCTGCTTAGAGCAAAATGAGTTAATAGTTAGGCAGATGCTTATTTAAAGTGGGTAGGATCTAGTTGTATAGGAGTTTGGAAACAAGAAAGGAAAGTAAGAATGGCTAGTAGGAGATGTAGGGGAGGTAGAGTATAGGAGACAGACTAGACAGGTAGGTTGTTTTGAGACTGTAAGAATTAAGAGTGGTTGGAGACAGAGGAAGGGAAGAGGTAGAAGAGGCAGGGGACTAGTATGAGAGATACATTAAGAGTGAGGTGGTGAAATAGGTGAAAGGATGGTGGTTGGCTACAGTGGCAAGACCACTTTGTTTTTAGGTATTTCCTTGTGGCTAATTTGAAACTTTTGCTATGCTGGAGGGATTTTATTTCCAAGGGGAGTTGGTTCCAGGATGTGGCTGGCTTATAGTTATAAAGAAGGCAGCCAGTTTTGGTTTTGGGTTTGTAGATGTCTAATAATTCTTGATTTGAGCTGCGCAGCATCCTAGCAGGTGAATATTTGGATATGATCGTAGAGAAGCTGGGGCAGAAGGAGGGTAGATAGAGTATAGAGTGGATGATTTGTAGTTGGTATAGCTGGAGCAGCTGAGGGAATTCTAGCCAGTCTAGTTGCTGTAGCGCTAAGCAGTGGTGTGACTTGTAGGTTTGGTTAGCTGCAAATCTGGTGATCTTATTATATGTAGTTTCAAGCTTGGAAATAAGTGTAGAATTTAAGTTTGTGAATATGTAGCAGCTGTACAGGAGTGCTGGGAGTAATAAAGCCTGGGAGAGAGTTATTCGGGCAGTGTTAGTTAAGTATTTCTTGCTATGGAAAAGGTGTCCAAGTTTCTGATGAGTTCTTTTTACTGAGTTAGTAATATGGAGATCAAATTTAAGCTGATCATCTATTGTAACACCTAGCAATTTAGTACTATATTCAGCTGAGATGATAGTGTTGTTGCAGGATAAGATGGTAAATGTACTTTTGAGTGTGGTGATGTTTTTAGGGAGGAAGAATAGGAGCTTAGTTTTTTTTTTTGGATTAGGTATGTTTGTTATCACTAAGCCAAGTCCCAGTGGCGTGGAAAGATGCCTGGGTAGCTGAGTGGAGGTCAGTTGGGTTGTCAGCAATGGTTATAACAGCTGAGTCATCAGCATATTGCACAAGAGATGACTGGGGACAAGAGGAGTAGAGCAAGTTGGTGAAAATATTAAAAGAGTAGTGGTCCAAGTATGGACCCTTGGGGGACTCCCATTTGTACAGTGAGAGGGGAGGATAGTGCAGAGAGCCATTTAACTGATTGCTGGCGGGTAGAGAGAGAGCTGGAGAACCAGGAGATAGTAGGGGGAGAGAAATGTAAGTTAGTGAGTTTATCTAGAAGGAGTGGGTGAGAGAGTGTCAAAGGCTTTAGAAAGGTCAAGGAATAGGCATGAGACAAGTTTATTGTTATCACGAGCTAGGGAGACTATGTTGATGAATGATATGAGTGCAGTAGTTGTGCTATGCGTGGGATGGAAACCATGCTGTGTGGGTGTGAGAAGGTTTTCCTGGTGAAGGTAATGCATTACCTGCTTGTGAATGCATTTATCTAGGATTTTTGAGAGTGGAGAAAGTATGGCAATTGGTCTGAAGTTGGATATGTCTGAGGAGTTGCCCCATTTGTGAATGGGTAGAGTAAAGAAATTCTTCCATACAGTGGGGACATAGGATTCAGAAATGGATTGGTTGATTAAGATGGATACAGGATAGACAAGAGGTTCAGAGGCAATAAGAGGGTAGCTTATAAACAGATGGGGAGCAAGGTTTAAGTTTAGAGAGTAATGACTTTACACAGTTAGTTGATACTGCTTTTAGAGAGGGTTTGGAAGAGGTATAGAGTTTGTGGGGGTGCTAGTGTTGTTTCTGGAGGAAGATAATTTATTATGGAGGTTATTGAGTTTATAAAATGATTGTTAGATTTGTTGGCTATGTCTTCAGGTGTTGCATTGGGACATGGGTTAGGAGAGGAAGGGTTTCCTGGATGAAGAGTCTGTTTAATAGAGCTCCAGAATTTCTTTGGGTCTGATTTAAGAGTAGAGGGAGAATTGGCATAGAAGTTTATTTTGTCATAATGGATGATTTTTTTTTAATTTTATTTCTAAGTTCTCTATATTTCTGAAGAAGAGAAGGGGTCCTAGTTTTAGTCCACATCTTCCAAATCCTATCCCGGTCTTTCATGAGGGTTCTGGTAGATTTAGTGAGCCAGGGAGCAGTATTAGATTTGATTCTAATTGTGTGAAGAGAAGCAAGGGAGTTAAGAATGC
The DNA here is from genome assembly GCF_019279795.1 of Protopterus annectens. Lineage (NCBI taxonomy): Eukaryota > Metazoa > Chordata > Ceratodontiformes > Protopteridae > Protopterus > Protopterus annectens. The sequence goes on from NC_056742.1 coordinate 333,739,753, forward strand.
TTAGGAATGTAGTGTTGAAGGAGTGGACAGCTTCTTCTAATGGAAGAGTGGTGAGGTAAGACCAGTTAATTTTGGAGAGTTAGTGAATAAAGGTGTTAGGACAGAAATGAGAAAGTGAGCGGGTGGTAATAAATTTGTTAGGTTTGGTAAGGTGGGGGGTATGTTTGGTAATTGTTATAGGGCAGTGGTCGCTGAGGGCATTTGGAAGGGTTTGGGAGTTATGATAGTTTTGAGGGTGGGAGACCAATATCCAGTCAAGAAGAGAGCTAGGTAGGTGATATTTATTAATGCAGGTTGGGGTTGTGATTTAGCTGCTCTAACCCATGTTGGTTTATAAAGGAAGTAGTGTTGGGAGCTTGTATTGTAAGCCAATCAATATTTACATCTCCGAGAATAATTATTTCATTGTGGATGGTATATGTGAGAGGTGAGATAGGATTTTCTCAAGTATGTTAATATTACCATCAGGGGGAATGTAGATTGCTACGACAGTTATGGTGTTGAAACTGTTAAGTTTGAAGTTGGTCAGTAGGAGTTCAGCTGGTGAGAAGGAGGGTAGGTGAGAAGGAGGGTAAGTCTAGTGTGGGACTGATTTGGGAGAGACAATTGGAGTAGAGTATGGAGACTTTTTCTTTTAGGTCAATCTAATCTAAGGGTATTATAACTAGGAGGGATGATTTCACTGTCCAGATGGTTTGGTGTTAACCATGTTTCAGTTAGGGTAACTATGTCAGAAGTATAGTTAGCTATCCAAGCATGGAGTTCTTGAACTTTATTTACAATGCTCCTGACGTTGATAGAGCAGAATTGTACTTCTTTTTGTGGGTTGGCAGGTTTAGATACAGGGGGGTTATTGTTCAGGGTAGTGTCTGTAGGGCCTGGGTTAGGATGTATGTCACCAGATAGAAGTAAAGGTTTGTAATGAGGTTTTAATTTGAGTAAGTAGACTTTTTTTTGTTTTAAAAGGGAGGGGGGAGATATTTTTATTTTAGGAATGGGAGTGGTGGGGGGAAGGATGGAGGGACAAATTAGTAGATAGGGTTGTGGTGCAGTACTTGAGTTAAGAGTGGTGTTTGAGGGATGGAAATAGGGAGTAGGTGATTGTGAGTGATAGGCGGTGAGGTGATAGAGTATAAGGAGTAGAGAAGGTAAGAGTGTAGTTTGAGTTGTAAGAGACATGTCACTTTACGGGATGTAGAACAGAGGATGAGAGGAAGGGGTGGCAGTAAGGTAGATAGAAGGTGAGGTGATAGAGTATAAGGAGTAGAGAAGGTAAGAGTATAGTTTGAGTTGTAAGAGACATGTCACTTTATGGGATGTAGAACAGAGGATGAGAGGAAGGGGTGGCAGTAAGGTAGATAGGAGGTGAGGTGATGGAGTATAAGGAGTAGAGAAGGTAAGAGTATAGTTTGAGTTGTAAGAGACATGTCACTTTATGGGATGTAGAACAGAGGATGAAAGGAAGGGGTGGCAGTAAGGTAGATAGAAGGTGAGGTGATAGAGTATAAGGAGTAGAGAAGGTAAGAGGATAGTTTGAGTTGTAAGAGACATGTCACTTTATGGGATGTAGAAGAGAGGATGAGAGGAAGGGGTGGGAGTAAGGTAGATAGGAGGTGAGGTGACAGAGTATAAGGAGTAGAGAAGGTAAGAGTATAGTTTGAGTTGTAAGAGACATGTCACTTTATGGGATGTAGAACACAGGATGAGAGGAAGGGGTGGCAGTAAGGTAGATAGGAGGTGAGGTGACAGAGTATAAGGAGTAGAGAAGGTAAGAGTATAGATGGGTTGTAAGAGACATGTCACTTTATGGGATGTAGAACAGAGGATGAGAGGAAAGGTAGATAGAAGGTGAGGTGATAGAGTATAAGGAGTAGAGAAGGTAAGAGTATAGTTTGAGTTGTAAGAGACATGTCACTTTATGGGATGTAGAACAGAGGATGAGAGGAAGGGGTGGCAGTAAGGTAGATAGGAGGTGAGGTGACAGAGTATAAGGAGTAGAGAAGGTAAGAGTATAGTTTGAGTTGTAAGAGGCATGTCACTTTATGGGATGTAGAACAGAGGATGAGAGGAAGGGGAGGCAGTAAGGTAGATAGGAGGTGAGGTGATGGAGTATAAGGAGTAGAGAAGGTAAGAGTGTAGTTTGAGTTGTAAGAGACATGTCACTTTATGGGATGTAGAACAGAGGATGAGAGGAAGGGGTGGCAGTAAGGTAGATAGAAGGTGAGGTGATAGAGTATAAGGAGTAGAGAAGGTAAGAGTATAGTTTGAGTTGTAAGAGATGTCACTTTATGGGATGTAGAACAGAGGATGAGAAGAAGGGGTGGCAGTAAGGTAGATAGGAGGTGAGGTGATGGAGTATAAGGAGTAGAGAAGGTAAGAGTATAGTTTGAGTTGTAAGAGACATGTCACTTTATGGGATGTAGAACAGAGGATGAGAGGAAGGGGTGGCAGTAAGGTAGATAGGAGGAGAGGTGACAGAGTATAAGGAGTAGAGAAGGTAAGAGTATAGTTTGAGTTGTAAGAGACATGTCACTTTATGGGATGTAGAACAGAGGATGTGAGGAAGGGGTGGCAGTAAGGTAGATAGGAGGTGAGGTGACAGAGTATAAGGAGTAGAGAAGGTAAGAGTAGAGTTTGAGTTGTAAGACACATGTCACTTTATGGGATGTAGAACACAGGATGAGAGGAAGGGGTGGCAGTAAGGTACATAGGAGGTGAGGTGACAGAGTATAAGGAGTAGAGAAGGTAAGAGTATAGTTTGAGTTGTAAGAGACATGTCACTTTATGGGATGTAGAACAGAGGATGAGAGGAAGGGGTGGCAGTAAGGTAGATAGGAGGAGAGGTGACAGAGTATAAGGAGTAGAGAAGGTAAGACTATAGTCTGAGTTGTAAGAGACATGTCACTTTATGGGATGTAGAAGAGAGGATGAGAGGAAGGGGTGGGAGTATGGTATAGTAGTCTTAGATAGTGAATAGTAGGTAAGTGTGGGGAGGAGCAAAGAAGGGAGGGAGTATGAGAACAGGAAGTGGAGGGGTGGGGGATTTGGGAGGAAGTGAGGGGTGTGGTTATATGGATAGGTATAAAGGTAATGATATGGGGGGGGGAGGGAGCGAACGGAGTGGGGCTACACCTTCCAGATAGAACTTGGCTAAAAAAAAACTATCAGCTAGTCCAGGGATACTTACGAGGGATGCTACACCTGGAGGGCTTTCAACTGCAATTAGAGAAAATATGGCATCCAGCATTTTTAAAACCTTTGGTGTGTTATACCTGAGAAATCACTTGGTGGGTGGGGGAAGGGAGGGAAACCATCAACTGGAATTTAAAGTAGCAGGGGAGAATCCAAGGCACTCTGCTAAACCTCGCTAATTATCAAAGGACAGCCAAGGAAATAAGGTAAACATACAGGCACCCTTGTTCAAGGACTGGAAGTTTTCTCCAAGAAAAACTATGTGTAGGGGTACACCACAGATAGAGGTTGTATGCTCCTTACTAGTCTGCAATAGCAGATTTTATTCTCTTTTATATTTGTATTCCCCTTTGCTCATTGTTTGCTGGACAAGATGTAGCTAAAGATAAAAGCAGTTGGAGACTTTGCACCTCTGTTTGGTGTTTAGTGAAGAACAAGTATTGATGAGGAGGAACTGAAGGCTATGACTATTGAGAGGGGATAAATACCTTCACATATAACAAATTATCAACAGTGAAATGGAATGAAAGTGGTGGGGGTGGGCTAAGAGGAAGAAGGTTTGCAGCTACTGCCCCTGGGGTATGCACTCTAGCTGACTGTAACAGATTTTAACAAGGCATAATAGTAGTTACAAAAGCTGGTACCTACACTACATAAGCAGCAACAACAAGTTTCCTGGAGTTAAACCAGGGGCTGCAGTCTATTTTTGGATGATTGCTGGTTAGAGTTTTTTTTTTGCTTTTAGCTGGAGTGACAGGATTCCTTGCTCACACAAGTGGGGGGACCCAAAGTGATCAGGTCCTCAGTGGATCTAAAAGTTGCAAAGAAGAGAAAAGGAAAAAATGTAAGACTAAAAGCAATAAAATAAGGACATCAAAATAAACACAACCATTATAAATAGTGTACAGAAAGCAGAGCAAGTGAACATAGCCTATTAGAAGCCATCAAAAGAAATACATTCAGACTATGCAACCAGTCTTATTCAGCAGCAGTCAGTATAACTAGTTAGAATATCCTATTACCAGACAATATTGCAACTACGTAGCAGTTTCACCAGTTTACCATAAATATCATTCTGCACTTTACAATGTATGTTTAACTTACTGAAACATAATATATAGTAGCAGTAGTGTAACTAGTTGGAATATACTATTACCAGACAATAAGGCAACAATGTAGCAGTTTCACAGGTTTACCATAAATATCATTCAGCACTTCAAAATGTATGTTTAACTTACAGAAACAGAGTATTCAGTAGCAGCAGTCAGTGTAACTAGGTGTAATATACTATTACCAGACAATATTGCAACAATGTAGCAGTTTCACCAGTTTACCATACATATCATTCAGCATTTAAAAAAGGAGGATTATTTTTACCTTAGCAGTATCATTTAGAGGAACTCTGAATCAGGTTTACTGAAATTGGGAGCAAGCAAAAACAAAAACATTCATGTTCAATGTTCATAGAACATTTGCTCTAATAATGTTTTCTATGAAATGAGTTTTCAGTGAAATTGTGTGCAGTCATTTGTGAATTTAATAAAAGTGTGTGTGTGTGTCTATATCTGTATAATGTCAGTCAGGGGCCATGGCAGATGGGGTGCAGCACTGACACCAAGAGTGCTGTCTGGTTAAGTGACATGTTCAGCATCACAGACTAGGCAAATGCAGGAAGCAAACCATAGACTACGAGAAGCAGCTTATGGCCTTAGTCCTCTGAAGTAGCTATCATAGGCTCTAGGTACTAGGCTATTGGGCCTATATAAGCCTAGCTAAAAAGGTACTCTAGCTTTCGCCACCCAAGAAAATTATTTTCCTGTGGCCCTGTCAAGCAGAGCCCCAGAGGAGATGCCCGGGGTGAATTTCCTATTTCCCATCCAATCATCAAGATTTTTCTTGAAGAGTGCTAATGAGGAGCTTTGTTTGATATAGACAGGTAGTTTGTTCCAGAGTATGGGAAGTCTCTGGGACAGGAATCTATCCCTCCAGCATGTTCTGTTTATTGTGGTGACAATAGTGGTTTAGGTCCCTAGAGCATGTAGCTCTGAGGGATTGGGATTTCTTTAAGACAAACATGTACAACAGCTCTGAGTTTGACATAGCTTTGTATGTTAGGCAAAGATCGCCTCTGAGTAGGCGATATGCAAAGGAGTAAAGCTGGAGTTTTTTTTAAACGGTCTGCATAGGGCATCTGTTTGAGGCCAGTAATCCTCTTTGTGAGGTATTTCTGCGGTCTTTCCACTTGTTGTAGATGTCTTGTGAGGTACATACCAAAAGGGGCATTGTACTCTATAATGGGTCTAATGAATGACTAGTAGAGGGGAACAATGACCTCTTTTTTCCTGAATGAGAAACCTTTTGTGATGAGGTGTGCCACATAGAAGTATTTGTATTTCCTGACTACTGTGGTGATGTGATTATCAAAGGAGAGACTACTGTCCACCTGTATCCCAAGGTCTCTTATCACACTTTTAGTATTAAGTAGACTATCACCTATGTGGTAGCTCATGGGTACAGAGTTTTTATCCAAAGGGGATTACAATGCACTTTTTAGCATTGAGCTTGAGGCCATGGCTTTGACACCAGGCATTTGTCTCAGTGAGGCCCTTTTATAGGATGTCCACATCGTTAAGAGTTTCGATTATGGCTTTTAGTTTGCAGTCATCTGCAAACTTCATTAGCCAAAGACCTTCTGTGTTAGCCTGCACTTCAGAAAAGTAGATACCAAACAGGAGAGGACACAGGACTGAACCCTGTGGTACTCCACTTGTCACTGGTCTGAAGCTGGATTTGGAGTCTGCTACTTTCGCAGTGTGGGTTCTGTCAGTGAGCCATTTGGCAACCCATCTTGTGACATACTGATTTATACTTAGTTTAGTGAGCTTATCTATAATTCCAGAGTGTGTTATAGTGTCAAAAGCCTTGGCAAGATCTAGATAGGCTGTGTGAACCACCTTACCCTCGTCTATAACTTTGGTGACTGCTTCAAAGAAGTCTATCAGGTTTAGGAGACATGATCTGCCTTTTACAAACCCGAACTGGGTGGGGTCCAGAGTTTGAAGTTTACCAATGTCTTTGTTTATAAGTTCCATGATGATATGTTCCATGGCCTTGGAGACCAGGCTCGTTAGGCTAATGGGGTGGTAGTTCCCGGAGTCCGTAGTGGCTCCCCCTTTGTGGAGTGGGATAACCTTCACTCTGTGCCATTCAGTGGGCACAAAGCCTGATGTGAGGCTTTGATTGAACATGGTGCTTACATGGGGTGCCAGTTCATTCTGTAGTTCATGTAGAACCCAGTCTGGGATGTTGTCAGGTCCCATGGATGCTGTGTTCTTGGCTTTGGAGAGTGTGGTTTTTACCTGTGCAGCTGTGATTACAGGAACTTTGCATTCTTCCAGTATAGAGATGGGCCCTTTAGGGGGTGAGAGGGGGGTAAAGTTAGCACTGAACCTATAGGTTCATAGGTTCATACTATTCTATCTGCCCTGGGGCAATTATAAGCCTAGCCCGATTCTGTATGGCTTACGCCACCCCTTGATTTGAGTATACTGTGCCCTTTTTAAGGTTTAGTTTACTGTGCCTCTGTCTAATAGTGACACAGGAGTAATCCCTGGGACAAACCTACGATCCCCCATCCACTCATCGAGATTCTTCTTGAAGAGATTCAGTGAGGTGCTCTAGCTCACATGAACTGGAATTCTATTCCAGAGCGAAGGGAGCCTCTGGATTATGAACCTGTCCCTCCAGCAAGTTCTATTTATTTCTGTGCTGAGGTTCAAGTCCCTCAAGTGTGTGGCTCTAAGGGATTTAGATTTACTGAGGTGGAGCATGTCCATTAATTCTGGATTTGACATAGCTTTTTATGTCAGGCATAGATCGCCTCAAAGTAGGTGGTATGCAACTGAGTAGAGCTGGAGTTTTTTTAACTGAGCAGCATATGGCATCTGTTTGAGACCCTTGATCCTCTTGGTGAGATACTTTTGGGATCTTTCTAATTGCTGCAGGTGTTGGGTAAGGTACATCCCAAAAGGGGCATTGTATTCTATGATGGGCCTGATGAGGGATGAATAAAGGGGCACGATTACCTCTCTTGATCTAGATGTGAAACCCTTCGTGATGAGGTGGGCTATGTAGAAGGTCTTTCTAACCACTTTGGCAATGTGGTTTTCAAAGGAGAGATTGCTATCAACTTGGGTCCCCAGGTCCCTAATAACTTTCTCTGTACTTAATGGGTTTCCGCCTATGTGGTAATTTGTGGGCACATTGTTTTTGCCAAAGGGTATGACTATATATTTTTTGGCACTTAGCTTTAAACCATGGCGCTGGCACCAGTTATCTGTCTCTGTGAGACCTTTTTGAAGGATGTTTGTGTCAGCTGGAGAGTTGATTATGGCGCCCAGTTTGCAGTCGTCTGCGAACTTGGTGAGCCATAGTCCTTCCACGTTTGCCTGTACCTCGGAAAAGTATATACTGAACAAGAGTGGTCCCAGGACAGAACCCTGTGGGATGCCACTTGTAACCGGTTTCGAGTCTGATGGCTCCAGCAACTCTCACTCTGTGGGTTCTGTCTTTGAGGCAGTTTGCGACCCATCTTGTGACATAGGGGTTTATATTTAAGCTGGATAGCTTAACTATGATGCCCGAGTGGGGTATTGTGTCAAATGCCTTTGCAAGGTCCAGATAGGCTGTGTGGACTACCTTCCCTTCATCTATGGCTTTGGTGACTGTTTCAAAGAAGTCAACCAGGTTCAAAAGGCAGGATCTGCCCTTGACAAAGCCGAACTGGGTAGGATCTAGTGTCTGTAGGTCCTCAATGTCTTTGTTTATGAGCTCCATGATGATCCTCTCCATAGCCTTGGAGACTAAGCTAGTCAGGCTTATGGGGTGATATTTTCCAGGGTCCGTAGAGGCTCCACCTTTGTGGAGTGGGACCACTGTTGCTGTACGCCATTCTGTGGGCACATATCCTGTAGTGAGGCTGAGATTGTATAGCTGTTTTATTTGAGGGATTAGTTCCTCTTGTAGTTCATGTAGGATGCAACCTGGGACGCCATCTGGTCCCATGGAAGCAGTATTTTTTGCTTTGGAGAGGGCAGCCTTCACCTGAGCATCTGAGATGTTTGGGGGGCAGCCCTCTGCCGGGATAGATACTTGCCCTTTTGGACGGGAGAGGGTGGAGAAGTTTGCATTGAACCTGTCTGCCAGGATGTTGGCGATGTCTGTGGGTTCAGTGTATTTTTTGTCATTTAGAATCAACTCAGAACAAGTCTGGGAGTTGCATCCCAGGTTTCTAACATAACTGAAAAAAGCCTTATGATTGATTGTCTTTGGTTTCCTGTGCAATTTTTCTCTCGAAGCTGGCCTTGGAGGATTTTATGAGGGATTGTAATTTTTTGCTAGTACTGATCAGAGATGCCTTCCCTATTAGGGATTTTGCTCTATCATGTAGTAGCTTCCTCCTTCTGTTGTACAGTTTATTTATGGCAGGGGTCCACCAGACAGGACGCCTGCCTTTGGATGATTGGGTCTTGGTTTTGTTTGGGATAGCATGATCCATGCATTCCTGGAGATGTCCGTAGAATGCATTTATATAGGATTCTGCAGTTTGGGCTGTAGTTTCCACTGGCCCTGGGGCCTTGAAGGATTCCACTTCGGTTTTGAGAAGTTCACTTTTGAGAAGTTTTTCACTGTGGTTTTCTGGGCTGGGGGTGGGGTCGGGATGTGGACATCCAGTGAAATTAATTTATGGTATGATCTTACCAATGAGGGATATACTTCTGGTGTGGAGCATAGAGTCCCCATGTTGGTAATGATCAGGTCTAGTATGTTGCCCCCTCTTGTGGGAGTGGTGACTAGTTGTTCCATAGCATTTGAGTTTATAATTTCCAGGAATCTTTGGGCTAAGGTGCTGGGGCTTGAGTAGTGCTCCCAGTCAATGTTTGGGTAGGTGAAGTCGTCAAATATAATGGTGTTCGGAGAGATCTTCATGTTCTCCAATGTTTTCAGAAAAGCCGAATGGGATTCCTGACTTTGAGAGGGTGGTCTGTAGGATGCTATAAACTGAAAAGCAGTCTTGCCCACTGTTAGTTGCACATGGATGGTCTCCGATACTTCGTGCAATGCCACTAACCTGGAGGTGTGGATATCCTTGATAAATATGGAAACTCCCCCTCCTTTTGTGGTTCGGTCCGGGTTTTGGGGCCGAAAAGCATGATACGAGGTATAGCCTGGTAGTGCTGGGGTGCTCTCTGGAGCCTTGAACCAGGTTTCTGTCACTGCACAGATATCGATGTTCTCCATACTGAGGAGAGCTTCGAGTGCCTGCATCTTGAGGTTAAGACTTCTGGCGTTTAGCAGCATTACCCTTAGTTTCTTGTTCCTTGTGCTGTCTATGGGGGTGGGTTTGACTTTTGAGCCTTGCCTAAAAAAGGCACTATGGGGGTGGCAAGAGCCTTTGCCAATATCCGAAAGTCCAGTGGTGGCAGGTGCAAGCCATCCCTAGCGAAGCAACGTGGCTTGTCGAGCATGTCATCCCAGGCTGACAGACACTGGATCCCCTTTGAATGATGCCAAAATTTTAGCCAATTGTTAAAATCGATCATTTTGTCTTTGTACTGTGGCATCATTCTAGGTGAGGGTAAGATGCTGATTAAGGTCAGGGTCATACCAGCCTGGGCTACATGATCAGAGAGCTCCTCTATGTCTCTTTTCATGTAGTCCAGGGAGGTACGTCTCAGGTCATTTACACCAGCATGTACAATGACTATCTGCCAGGATGTTGGCAATATCAGTTGGTTCTGTATATTTAGTGCCATTGTGCTGTAACTCATAGCAGATCTGAGTGTTGCCATTGAGATTCTTGACATAGCTATAGAATGCTTTGTGGTTGTCTTTATAATCAGTGGTGATTTTGTTTTTGTAACTAGCTTTGGAGGATTTTATGAGGGATCTCAGCTTCTTACTGAGACTGACCACGGAGTTCCTCCAATCATGGGATTTTACTCTTTTTTTGCAACAGCAAACAAAGCTAAATTCAGGATGCCTGAATCTAGTCTATGCTACAGCAAACAAGGTGCACCAATTTCCGAAAAAAAACAGTTCAAATAAGCAGGCACAATGTGCCTTTAACCAGAAATTCCCAACTCAGAAGGACAGAATCTAGCCTCTCCCCCCACAAGAGTGCAGATCATTAATGAAAAATAACTGGCCTGAAGCCCAAGTGCTTTAACCAGAACCAACACACTTTTAGAATAACAGACACTGACACTAAGCCTTCAATCAGCAATTCCTAACTTAGACAGATGTAAGCTACCTGTCCTGCCACAACAGTGCAGACCACAAACCTTCTTAATGTAAAACAACTGGTCTGGAGCTTAAACCAAAAGGCTTAGAGTAACTGTTAAAATTTAATCTGACTACTAACAAGCAGTAATAAATGGAGAAGAATAAATACAATTGAGTACTTTTAAGAAGATGCAAAAGCAAAATAAAGTGCAATTTTTTTTAAGTAAAGTGCAAGGAGAGAGAAAGAAAAGTTCAAGGTTAAGAACCTAAGTGGGTTGGCCATCTCAAATGTTCTCTCTGTATTAAGTAGGTGAACACTGGACTGGGAGGGGTGCCCCAGATCAAATTTACAGTAGGGGAAGGCAACTGCAAAGCCACCAACTATAACACCACAAGAATGAGGGGGGTGGCAGTTTCAGGACAGATGAGAAACAGAAAACAATGCCAGAAAATATATAAAATAATTCAGTCAGGCAAAATTAAGACAATGCAGAACTCTGAAAGGTTAAAATGCCAAGAGATATACTTATCAATCAGCGATATATTTCCAGATTGTTTGAGAATCACACACCAGACAGACACCAGGAGTTTCCAACAGTGTATGCAGGAATTTACAAACAGAAACTATTTTTAAATCAGCAAGCCTTGAAGCAATCAGATAACACAAAGGCTGTTAGATCAGTTTTATAAACTCTACCTCAGAAACAGGGGGTAAGCAGTTTCAGGACAGATGAGAAACAGAAAACAAGGTCAGAAAATATATAAAACAATTCAGTCAGGCACAATTAAGACAATGCAGAACTCTGAAAGGTTAAAATACCAAGAAATATATTTATCAATCAGCGATATATTTCCAGACTGAAAAGGATGTGTTTTAGCTAGAGTTTCAACAACCTGAGTGCAGTTATCATCCCACCACAATATATACCCAGAGTGACGTACTTCAGCTAAAAGTAGTATCTTTTTAATCAAGTTTATGCATTAAAAAACAAAAAAAATATTATGGATGGGACACTGTGCTGGTTCAAGGGTAAATCATAAGTCAGAACACAACACTTTTTTTTTTTTTTTTTTTTTAAGAAATGAACATTGTTAAAATGTTTTCAATTACTAACAGAATGGCAGGGAGATGGATTTCTCATCAGAAATAGTAGGAAGTTATCAAAAAGGTCCCATCTGAGAATATTACTAATTAATGATGCTTGTAGCTAAAGATTCCTATAGTACAAGGGGCATTACTGCATATCAGAATTCTTGGTGAAAAACAGTTTAATTCCCAACAGGTAGAATATACATGAAATACAGTTGTGTAAAATCTTACCATAGCAGTAGATGTCTCTCTCTCACTTTGGCAGTATTCTTCATTGAAGTCATCTCCTGCCAGAGATAGCCCAATGTCCGGCCAGTATACCAAAGCCTTTAGACTTTATAGCCATAGTACATCACATGTATGCTCCCTGCACAGGACATAAAGGTGATGTACAGATGCAAATACTCAGAAATGAATTACCCTAGGAGGGACAAAAGAACCTCAAGGACAGCAAGGGACATGGACATCCAGAAGTAAAAAGGAAACAAAAGCTCTTTGGCTAGGATGGTAACAAAGGCAGGGGCAAGAGACATGACAAAAGGTGGGAAGAGGGAGGGACTAAATACTGCAACAGTGAAGAGGACATCTACTGTTATGGTAACATTTTACATAACTGTACTATGCCCCTCCATATCACTGGTGCAGTATTCTTACCTAAAGGAGAGTACAAGAGCTTAACAGGATACCTGGGAGGAAGAAGGCATAGAACAGCCCTCTACAAACCCATGCAGGATAGTCCTGGCAAAACCTGCCCTGGCCCTGGAAACAACATCCATTTTGCAATGCTTAGTAAAAGCAGCAAAGTAGCAGCTTCAAAGATGGAACTGGTGTCAAAACCCTTGAAAAAGGCAACAGGAGAAGCACCCACCCTAGTAGAATTTGCCTTTATAGACAAAGAAAGACATTTGCCATGAAAGGAATAACAAAAGAAAATGGCCTTAGAGATCCAGGAGGAGATGGTTTGCTTGGAAACAGCAAAACCCAAAGTGCTGGGATAAAAAGAAACAAAGTTGTTCAGATTTGTGAATAAACTTTGCTTTATCCAAATAATATCTGAGCTGTTTGTGTAGGTCCAAGGTGTGGAGAACCTTCTCACTGACAGACTGTGTTGAAGGACAAAAGGAAGGAAGCTGAATAGACTGATTAAGGGACAATGTTTTAACCACCTTGAGCATAAAAGGATTACTATGAAGAGGCAACCTGTCTGTGAAATCCTGAAAAAGGAGGACTGGACATAAGAGTTTGAAGCCAGACACTCTCTTGGCTGAAGAAAGAGCTAACAGCAGAACAGTCTTTGCAGTACAAAACTGCAAGGAAGATGAACTGGCAGGCTCAAAAGGAGAGTCAGTTTTTCCAGAACAAAATTCAGGTCCAAAGAAGGATGAATAGGCTTTCTTAGGGGCCTGATATGAAGGATGCCTTTCAGAAATTATTTGACCTCAAACCAAGAGGCCATATGAGGGGTTCAAGGGCAGGCACAGATAGCCAACACATGAGCTTTGACTGAAGAATATGCCAAGCCAATATGGAGCAGATCACACAAATAAGAGAGGACCAGAGGAAACCCTACTAAGAAGGGATCCTAATGGCGAGGAAGAGACACCAAACAGAAAATCTCTTCCATTTACACATGTATCATTTACTGGTCATGGATTTCCCAGTCTCCTATAGAACCCAAAGTATGTTCTCAGAAATGAGATGGCTAAAAGGGATCAAACCCCATCACCCACAGGTGTCATTTGAAGAATGGACAGATGAGCATGAATAAGAGATCTCTATCTTATGTAAGATGATAACTTGTGGTGATAGTCACTCCCTGGCCATATGAGAAAGGGGGAACCAGTGCTGTCTGGGCTAAAAGGGAGTTGTCAGCAAGATTTTGGGAGAGTTCTACTTGACCTTGAGCAGAACTCTTGGCAGTAGAGGAAGAGGAGGAAAGGCATACAGAAACATTCCCTTCCAAAGGAAAAGACAGGGCATCCACTTTCCAAGTCAGAGGACTTGGTACTGTTGAACAGAAGAGAGGAAGTTGTCTATTCAGAGGGGTGGCAAAAAGATCTACCTGAGGAATACCCCACTGATAGACAATGTCCAGGAATACATTCCTGTGAAGCATCCATTCGTGAGCCTGTGTTCTGGACCTGCTCAGATAATCTGCTACTAGACTGTGCACTGAAGGAATATAAAACTGCCTGAAGAGTCACATGACAATGGATAGCTAGATCCCAGGCCTGAACGGTTAGCCTGCAAAGGAGAAGACCTTGTACCCCTCTGCTGGATAATACCACATCACGGTAATATTGTCCGTAAAGTTTTTCAGGAAGCTGGGGAGAAAAAGGGAATGAAAGGCCTGAACAGCCAGAGTAAGAGCCCTGATCTTTTTTATGCTGATATAGTCTGACCTCTGATGAAAGAGGCCAGAGACTCTGAACCTTCAGAGGGCCACAAGAAGCACCCGACCCCAGGTCTGCAGTGTCCGTGAACAGTTATTGGGTAGGAACTAGAGTATGAAAGGGCAGTCCTGGACTGAAAGAAATTAGCTGGCTCCACCACTGGAGCTCGGGCTTGAGATAAGGAAGCAAAGGAACAGGGAATTCTAGGGGGTAGCAGTGCTGAAATCATATCAATTTGAGATACCATTGAAATTTCCTTGTATGGAGTCTGGCAAGAGGAAGCATAGGAACAGTGGAGGCCATATACCCCAGAATCCTGAGGAATGCCCTGGCCATGAGAGAGGACAGAGGAAGGAGGGTGGTAAATGACAACACCTTGGAAACATGAATGGAGGCCAACATGGGAATGGTCTGAATCCTGCAACTGAGGAAAACATGGTCCTGGGAGGAAAAAAAAAGTAGTAAAGTGAAGATCCTGAAGAACATTGCAGGGAAACATAACCTGAATAACCAGGTCATCTAAATAAAAAATTGGAGGTGGCCAAGAACTGCGAGGAAAGCCCTTGGCCAACAAAGGGTCCAAGGGAATAAAGCATCCTAGGGGTAACTCACCATACCAAATCCTAGTGTCCAGATCATGAAACTAGGACAGAGAGTCAAAGCATGGTTTCCAAAAGCCAATGTCTGACTTAGCTCAACTGTCCAATTCAAAGCAAGTACCCCTGTATAGATACCCTGTGCAAATCACATTTCAAAATATTTGATTTGCTAAAAAAATATAGCAAAGGGACCAGAAAAATGCTACGAGCAAAATCAGCATATGCATGCACTCACATACTTAGGTGGAATGCGCTCCTTAAATCTCAGTTCAGGTATAAGCGAAACAAACACCTGAAACCTTAATTCTCAGTTCAGGTATGAGTAAAATAAACACGCAGCATGAAATTGGTCACACATCAGACAATCCAAAGGCAAGTGTTCAGATGGCATCAGGAAGACACTCTCCATCCAATAAAACTCGTTAGATGTACTTCAGTTCAGGAAGACTATCAGTTTCAGGTGTTTGTTTTGCTTATACCTGAACTGAGATTTAAGGAGCGCATTCCACCTAATTACTTGAGTGCATGCATATGCTGATTTGGCTCGTAGCAATTTTCTGGTGCCTTTGCTACATTTTTTATCAAATCAGATGTTTTCAACATGATTTGCATAAGGTATCTACACAGGGGTACTTGTCTGGAGTTGGACAATTGAACCAAAATGGACATTGGCTTTTGGAAACCATCTTTTGACTCTTTCTCCTAGTTTCATGATCTGGACACTAGGATTTGGTACAACGAGTTACCCCTAGGTCATCTAAATAAGGAAATATCTATAATCCTTGAAGAATGCAAAAGGCAATGACAGGAGTGAGGCATTTGATGAATACCCTTAGAGTAATAGAATCATCAAAGGGCAAAGCAGAGAACTGAAAATGAGGAAGAAACAGAGAAATGTAAAAATGTCCTGAACACAGAGTGAAAAGCAATGTGAAGATGGGTATCCTTGAGGTCTAGACAGAACAAGAAGGCCTGAGAAAGAGAAACAAAGCCTAAACAGAGCGCATCCTGAAAGAAGGGACCTTGAGAATGGTATTGAGGAGAAACAATTCGGGAACTGGTCTCCAAGTCCCCTCCTTCCAAGGAACCAAAAACCTCTTCCCATTTGGGTGGGTGGAATAGATGGAATGGTACCCTGATCCAAAAGGGACTGCAAAACCTCTGAAAATAGAAGGGAGTCAGACTGAGGGTGGCTGCAGAATGCCTGAAAAGGGAGGAAGAGATTTCCATATTGCAAAATACCCCTGACGAATGACAGACATCACCCAGGAGTCTGAAGTGATCTTTTCGTCAATTTACGAGAGACAAAGAAAGGTAGACAGACATGGAGACCTGGCCAAGGGGAAGAGGAGGCAAAATGTCAAATAGAAACAGGCTTGTCCTGGAAGGAAAGTTTCTGAAAAGTAGAAGTTTGAATAGACTTAGCTGAGGGAATACACCTGGGCCCCTTCTTATCTTTGGGAGGTTGGCAAGTCTGCCGACAGACAAAAGCAGATTTAAAAAGACAATTCCCTCTGGAATTTGGATATTAGGGAGACAAAAATATGCTTGAGTTCCTGTATGGCCTTACCCTTACCAAGAGGTATGTGAACAGGTTAACAGCAGCTGTCCCAAAAAGATTCCTGTTATCCAGAGGAGTTTCTAAACATTTGGCTTTAATATCATCAGGTAAAGCCTGAACATGTAGCCAAGTATAACGCCTCATCAGATACCCAAAGACAGCAGTACTGGAAGAGGCACCTACAGCATCATAACAGTGAACAACTACTATAAAAATATCTGTCTGCACTAGGTTCATAAATGAATCTCTCCCCGCACCCCAGAATCACCAAAAGCTATTATGCAACTGTTGGTCATCAAAAAAAATCAGTTAAAATGAAACCTATCTAGAATAGGATGCATAAACTGATAGTAACATAATTGTTATGTAAAAAAATCAGATAAGAACAAAGAATAATTCTCTTTTGCAAGCCAACATGCATTTCTTCCATATGGCCTGCATAACGATTCTTGAACAAAATTAGAACCCCTACTGATTTATTAGAACCACTATTTCTTTAATCCAGGTGTAGTTATTCATAAGTATTCAACAATGCCCTGGTTAGATGTACATCATTCAAAGATGTTCCAAGGCTTGACACCACAGACAACAGCTGATAGCTTTATACCGTACAGAAAAAAAAAAACATTTTAACAAATTGCTCATTCAATCCAGATTACTGTGTGTTGCAACATTGGCAAAAGAACATTGTTTATATGAACCTGGCATTTATTGCATTTGTGAATTGTTCTGTATTTAAACCAAATGAAAATCACTATGTGCTCTCACTTTATAAAGAGAACTAAATTATTTCTGAAATACACTGTCTGATAGAAATTCCTGAAAAGTCTGTGTAAGCCCTAGTTATTAAGAAGTGAAATTAAAATTAAAACAAAATGTAGTGTATAAAAAGCATTTGCAAATGAACATTTTATATAACACTGAACATTTTTAGGTGCTGTCTATGCAAAGGGTATGAGACAAATAAGTAAAAGACGTTTTTAATTGTTAATACTGAGGAAATGGTATAGCTACAAGAGTACTTTCCTTATGCCACCACAGAGATTTCCTAAAACAGTAAATGTGGTCTTCATGGTAGTTAAAGGCTAGCTTAGAAAATTAAAATTTTTGTTACTCTTATACTAAAAACTTGAAACAAAAAGTGTGTGTGTGGTAAATTGCTTTCCCAAAACTCTAGTGGCACTTTGTGAAACTAATGCTTGCATAAGGTGCTAAAAGTTAAACTTTCTGACATGGAAAAGTTACATTGCCGTGTACTATGAGAAAGAAAAATTGTGTGCAAATCTAGTAAAACTGAATTGCTTATACTGAAACATGTGAAGCAAAAGAGGTAATAAGCAAAATAATATATGTGCTGCTATTGTAAAAGGTGAGCAGATGTTAAGCTGCTGCTATACAGCAACATGGGCTCACAAATGCAAGTGATGTTGGAAGAAAGGCTGGTCACAAGCAGTACTGTGGTACAACAGAATGAGAACACTTTATGCCAGAATAGCTCTAATAGGTAGGAACAAAAGAATGTTTTATAGCGGAGTGCTGCAATAATGCAAAGTGAAACCATATTTGACAGTGATGACTCTGGCTCTAAAGTTTCTAAGATTGCTGGAATAGATGACACTGGAGAAAATAATTTGGGTTTTAACTTAACATGGCATTATGACGAAAGAAGAACTCATTGAAAAGGCATACAGAAATCATTATAGAAAATCTGGTCATGCAGTAAAGAGCTTATCAAGAACAAAGGAACATAAATGAGATTCTCTCTCAATGTTGAGTGAATAAATGTAACAGAGAAATTCAGACGTAATGTGGGACAGATGCTCTGAGAATATAAAATAACGTCATGGTGAGTTTTAAAATGTTGCTGGCTAACCCTGACCAGCAAAAGAAATGACAAAAAAATAAATGGTTGTATAAGCCAAAACACACAGAACTAAACTTGCAAGAATTAAGTAAATTGACATCACAAGCCAAGAAAAACTGGCCCCAAAAGGTACTGGATGAGTAGGACAGGAAAACAAGAAAAAATCTTCATGCTTTTCAAATGATTTATAAAAATCAGTGTATATCAAGATTATAAATTCCTTGTCCTGAAGAATATATGTCCTCCTCGAAAGTGATTACATATATAGATATGCAATTGTAGGACTGCATACATATTTGCTGACCTCACAAGTTCCAAACATAGATAGAGTTTTAAAATATGAGGAGAACAAGTCTAAGATGACTTCCTTGCTTAGAGTTTCCAGACAGAAGATATTCAAAAAGATTAAGAGAGAAAGTAGAGGAAAGAAAAATACTTGCACAAGAAAAACTGTCAAAAGGTTCAAATGCAAATCTGTGTTCATTAATACAACAGAGCCATGAAAAACATTATATAGACCAAGAAACTCCGAGCCGTTTGGAAAATGAAGCCACTAAGGAAGTGCAAAAATATAAAGAACCAAACCTAAAGATTTTTAAAAGTTAGAAAAAAGAAACACGGACATGGGAAAGAGAGAGATCTGATATGGTTCAATATTTATGCAAAGGAGAAAGACAAACTAATCTGTACAAAACAGCAGCTCCAAAGATATTTGAAGAGAAATACAGGCAAAGGCACCCAGATATGGAAAACTTTACAATACAAAAAATAAGATCACAAAGAGGGACTGTAGATCAGAAGAGTGGTAAAGTAGACGTTAAACAAATAGAAACTGATATTATGGAATACCAGCAAAGTCAAGGATTTAGTGTATAAAGTCTAATACAGGCTATGTCAAACCATGATGGAACAATGAGTTCCCAAAGTAAGGATAAATAGATGGAGCAGAAGACATCTGAAGAAGAAATATGGACACAGGAAAGAAAAAATATTTAATATGGTGCAATATTTATGTAAAGGAGAAAGCAAACTAATCAATACAATACAAGCAGCGCCAAAGATATTTGAAGAGAAATACAGGCAAATGCATCCAGATGTGGAAAATTTCACAATATAAAAGATAAGAAAACAAAGGGGGAAAGTAGAAAAGAGGATTAGTAATGGAGAAGTTAAAGAAATAGAAACTAAAGTTATGGATTACCTGGAAGGTAAAGGATTTACTGTGTAAAAAACAACTCTGATTACATCACATCATGATAGAACAAGTCCCCCAAATTAAGGAGAAATAGGTGGAATGGGAAGCATCTGATCAATTGCCACATGAAGATACTCTGGGGCCTTCAGTAAGAAACTGGTTGCACAGCAAAAGAAGGAGCAGAAGATAGTGGCAACTCTGACACAGTCAATGCTGTAGAGCGATAGTCTAGTGAGTTCCCATATTAAAGAGCAATGGATGACGCAGGATGCAGCTGAAGAGAATATATTACAGGAAGATGATCCAGATCTTTCTTTAGTATGACTGCAGGAAACAGAAAACACAGAAGGAGCCCTCAGCTTAGAAGAAAATAAGCTAATGGAAGAGTTGCTTGATTTAATAGCAATGAATAGACATATTAAGATCAACAAAATAAATAATTACAGAAAGTCAATAAAACCCAAAATGTTAGACTGATAAAACAAATGAACAACCAATCAAGACTAATAACAGAAATTCATGTGATATAGCAGAAATAAATAGTATATATTACCATTCAGCTAAATTAATAACCAATAAAGCCTTACCGCAAAAACACAGAGCAATAAAGGAAAAGGGAAGAAATCCATCATGGAATCATCAAATAAAGAAAACTATAAAGCAATTAAGACAAGAAATGCAACCATTAGAAGAGTATAGAAGAGAGAAAAGATCAACAAAAATACTAAGAAAGATAAACATAAAAGCAGCGTGCAGTATCAGAACAGACCAAGATCTAGCTTGCACTACTGCAAATAATAAACTAAAGATATTAGCACAAGCAAAAAATGTAGAAGATACGCAGATAAATATGAAGGAAAAATACAAACTAAGCAATTCATTGATGATCCAAAAAGCTTTATAGAGAACTGGTAAACAAAGTAAAAGGAATAGAAGCACCACCAAAAAAAAAAAAAAAAGAATAAACACATTTTGGAGAAATATCTGAAGACCATGTGGAACTTAAAGAAGCTGAATGGTTAGAAGTAGTAAAAGAAACAATAAGAAGTTCAAATGTACAGGATATGAAATGGGGTAAATGGCTAGAGAAATTTAAACAAAATTAAAAATGCTCCTAAATGGAAAAACCCAGGCCCAGATGTATTACTTAACTTCTGGCTAAAAGTATTAAAATCTTTACATGAAAATTTAGCCCTGAGTAAGAACTACTTGTATGCACATCCTGAACAGACATCAACCTGGTTAACAACAGGAAAAACAACACTCCTTAAGAGTGAACCGGCAAGCCATCCTTAAAACTGTAGACCAATAATTTGCCTAAAGAATATATAAACTATACACTGGAATTGATGCAGATAGAGTTTGTAGTCCTTCAGAGGAAAACTCAATCATGGCACTAGAATAGAATGGTAACAAAAGAAAGTTATATGGAACAAATGATTATTTGTTGTTAAAGTCATAATGGAGAAATGTAAAAAGAGGGGAAGAATCTAAGTATGGCATGGATATATTACAAAAAGCACATCATCTTCCCACATTCCTGGATAAAGGAGTGCTTGCAGATGTTATCAGATACATCCTTGCATTGTTTGATTACATTACAGTGACTATGAAACAGTGCAAACCATTCTGCAGCTAAACCATGATAAAGGACAATTATCCTAGGGATAAAAATTTAAAGGAGATATTCCAGGGTGACCTCTTTGTCACTGTTGCTCTTTTGTCTTGCCCTCAACCCATTAAGATGTTTACTTAACAGATTAGATTATGGTTGCAATCTGGCCCCCAGAAAACAAGTGCAAAGACTTCCCATCCTCTTTTTGTGGATGATTTAAAACTGTATAGTTCATCAGACGAAGAGCTAAAAGCACAACTGCAACTGGTGAAAACTTTCTCAGATGATGTAAGAATGTCATTTGGATTTGATAAATGTGCAAAAGCGACATTTAAAGCAGGAAAGCTGTAGCACCAAGAAAATATCAGGCTGGGAGAGGAATGTGATATACAAATAAACTTGAGTAAGAGGGAGTGTATAAATATTTAGGAATTGAAGGATTGACAATAAAACATGAACAAATGCAAACAAAACTGAGTAAGGAATATTTTGGAAGACTAAAATTAATACTGAAAACAGCCCTGATATTTAAGAACAAAGTCCAAGCTACAGAACAAATTGCTCAGCCTGTTCTAACTTCCAGTTTTGGGGTGACTGACTGCCCCTTAAAGGTATTGGATCAGTTGAACAGCAAAACAAGAAAAATGTATCACACTTGTCAAATGATATATAAAAATCAGTGTATATCAATATTATATATTCCTTGTTCAGAAAGTGGTATAGGCCTCCTCGAAACTGATTACATATATTCATCTGCAATCGTAGGACAGCATACATATTTGCTGACCTCACAAGATGCAAACATAATGAAAATGTTAAAACATAATAAGAACAAGACTAAGATGACTTCCTTGCTTAGTTTAGCAGAAGCATATCGGTGGTTAGCAGGAATGGAAATTAAACCAGAAGTAGACAAAAATCAGGCAGCAACTGAATGTGCTAAAAAACAAAAACAAAAAAAAAAATTGTATGAGGAAAAGGATCAGATGAGGAGGAAAAGGATCAGATGAGAAGGAAAAAAATGTGTACAAGACATAAATATAGTTGCAAGTACAGAAATCTTCTGGAACAGCTTCATGTCGGTCAGGATATGACTCAAATGTGGTTAAGGAGAGATGCATTTAAGCCAAAAGATGAAAGGTTAATATTGGTGGCCCGGGATAGTAGACTAGGCACACATTTTTACAAAGTCCATTAAACATGTGAGAAAAACAGGCAAATTCAGGTTTTCTAAAACAGGACTGGAACAGTTACACATCTTGTTGCTGAATGTAATACACTAATGGCAGAAGGCCTGTATACTGAAAGGCATAATAATGTGGCGAGATTGTTGCACTGAATGCTGTCATTAAATCAAAAGGTGCTTCAACAAAGTATTAGTTTAAGGATGTGCACACTTATGCAACCAGTTTATTTTACATTTTACCCCTAACAGATTTGTTTTTCAATTGAATTGTACAGGTCATAGGCCACATTAAAGGTGGGAAAAGTTTTGAAATTATTTATTGTGGTCTCATTTTTATATCACAAAAAAACTGGCATTTTAACAGGGGTGTGAACACTTTTTATATCCACTGTATGTGGCAAATCTGGTGATCTGTCTCTTTTAAAGTTGACCATAATTCCCATGTCCCAGTCCATATACACCCATTTCATTATACCCCTTACCATTATTATGTATAAATTGACAATAGGAAGCAAAGTAGGCTTGTATTTCAAGCACAATCAGTATACTAGTCCTAAAGTGCATAAACAATTTTATCTTGAATAACAGTACTGTCCCAATAAAAGTATATTCAGTCCAAGGATATGCATCAACTTTAAGTATATGAAAAAAAACATTGCCATAAGAGTTAGTTAGACACTGGCTTTGCCCGTCCCATGGTGGATAATTATATATTACCCTTAATGAGAATAACTGGGGGGACAATGATATCCCTAGATGATAAACAAAATCGCTTTTTTATAAGCTGTGAAATGTTGGAGGACATTCTTACAACAATTGACACATGATCAAAAATTAGGTCTCTGTCCATATAAGCTCCCAAATCCTAAACAACTGGGTCAAGTCTCAGGGACGTATTGTGAATGTGGTAGTTTCCTGGGAAAGATGACTTCCCAAAGGAGCATTTTTTTGGCATTTAGTTTAAGTCCTTCATGTTGGCACCAGTTATTTGGGACAAACCTTCCTGCAGGACAGCAAAGTCATTTGAGAATTTATCACCACTCTTAGTGTGCAATTACCTGCAAACTTAGTCAGCCAGAGGCCTTTGATATTTGCTTTTACTTCAGAAAAGTAAATGCCAAACAGCGTAGTTCCCAACACAGAATCCTGGGAGACTCCATTGATAACTGGTCTCTTTGTGGAGGAAAATTCCCCTATTTTGATTTCCTGCATCCTGTCAGCCAGATGGCAATCCAGTTGGTGGCATAGGGGGTTATTCCCAGTTAATTTAGCTTTTCTGCTATGCCTGAATGGGGAATCGTGTAAAAAGATTTATACAGGTCGAGGTACATGATGTGTACTATTTTGCCTTCATCCATTGCTTTGGTGACCTTTTCAAAATAAAACCCACCAGATTGAGTAACCCTTGATGTATCCAAACTGAGAGAGGTCCATCAGTGTTTGGAAGTTCTCTATGTCCTGAATGATTAATTCCATGTTAAGTCTTTCTATGTCTTTGAGGCTGATCAGAATTATAGGTCTGCGGAAGGTCCTTTCTTATGCACAGGAATGACTGTAGTTCCCAAATTCAGTTGGTAAAAAACCTTTGTGGAGGTTCAGACTGGACAGTGTTTTTAGGTGTGTGGCTAAATTGTGTTTCATGTTATTTAAGATGCATCCAGGGATATTGTCAGGACCCATCGATGTAGTATTTTTAACTTTTGATAGCACTTGTAGAATTTGGTCTTGCGTGATAGAGGGGAGAGAAAATTTATCACCCATTAGGCTTTGATTGTATGTGGCTTGGTCAGCTATACTGGTCTCAGACTTGGCTTTAATGGATTTTATTAAGCTCCTGAGTGGTTTATTTGAGCAACGACGACTAACATTCTGGGAATTACTCTTGTTACTTTCGGTCAAAATTATTTTCCTCTTATTATAATGAAGCTTGCTGATATCCAGGTTCCACCGTGTGGGTTTGTTCTACACTTGTTCCTATGAGCTACAACTGCATCTGTATAGCTGTTTACATGCCGGTATAGTGTGGTAGTGTATGCTTCTGTGTATTCACTGGAGTTAACTGGGTTTGGTGGGACACTTTTTAAATATTGCTCTTCCAAACTTAGAATAACAGATTTTGCATTAGCATGAATTTTCTGAAGGGTATGCAGCTTGAAACTCAAATGTCTGTCATTATTTTCTGACTTCAACCCTCAATAATTTACTAACAGTGTGCCAGAAAACCACAACGTTATGAGAAACAAACCAAAAATATGAGTCAAAAATCTGTACAGTTGAGAGAGATGCTTAAGTGTAGATTATTTGCCTTAAAGAAATTTCTAAAAGTACCTTGGGTGGAAGGGATCTCTGCTTTCAATTTTATTTTGAAGCAGACTGCTTTATTTTCAGACCTAATAAGTAATGAATATAAGCAAGGAATGGCACAAGATGCTCCCATATTAGTAAGGGGAAGATCCAAGATGTTATTCCCCTAATGGGTACACTGACTAAATGTTCCAAGGCATTTGTATTGACTAACTCAGGGAATCTCTGTGATTGTGCACTAGAGATGGAGTAGGTTTCCCAGTCTACAGCTGGACAGTTTAGATCACTTAGGAAAATAGTATTGGTAATCGTATTTTGTCAACACACAGGGGCGGCCACGGTGGTGCAGCGGTTAGCATTGCCACCTTACATCAAGAGATTCTCTGGTTCGATCCTCGGCTGGGGTGCCTTCTGTGTGGAGTCTGCATGCCCTCCCTGTGGTCACATGGGTTTCCTCCGGGTGCTCCGGTTTCCTCCCACATCCCAAAGACATGCTGTAGGTGGACTGGACACACTAAATTGGCCCTAGGTGTGATTGTGTGCATGTGTGTGCTTTCTGTGGAAGTTTGGGCGCCAGGCTGGCAACTCGTCACTGTAAAACTCCACTGCCAATCATGAGCGGACAGGTGAACCGCTGTGGCAACTCCTAACTGGGAAAAGCCAAAAGAAGAAGAAGATTGTGTCAACACACAAAATGAGAAAGCAAACATCCATTACTTTAAAGCCCATGGGATACACAATCAAGTCCCAAATCACTCAGCAATCTACTGATCTATCAGACTACTGGATGTTACTGAAACTGTACACTTCTTTCCAGCCTGGTTTCTATATTCACTGCTACCTTTACACAACTCTTTGGTCTATGCAGCTGTGGAAGAGCCATATCAGGACCTATAGTCACCTTTCTAAGTCATACTCTATCCTATTTGGTCTTATTGGTAAAAGCAGTCTTCCAGAAACGCACAATGATCTATAACATCAGCTCACCAAAGCGTTTGCAAGAAAGATGGTTTTTCCTCATTCAATATCTCATGCAATTTCTTGAATGGAAATCCATTTTCTGAAGGAACTTTCCATGAATCATAAGTGAGCTCACATCCATTTGTCTGCAACTGCAATGTAGTTACAATATATACCTCCACCTAAGACCTCTGGCTCCACCACTTTGTGACATTCCAAAGTCAAGAAAGTGTGGCCACTTTCTCAAACAAAAAGGGCATGGGGAATTCCCAGTGCCCAGGCCAAATACTGAGAATTCTACCCTCAGGTCTTCACTGAAGAGAGGCCACTGGCCTATTGGGACTATCCTAGTCAAGAAAAGGGCATACAAAATACATTACATTTTTTTAAATTAGAATTTAAACAGGGACAAAAGTTACCGCTCAGTATTTTATGGATCAAGAGAAAAAGGAGTTTCCTACTGCTCACCCAGTAAGTTTGTAAATTGGGTTAAGGTCAGTTTCTTTTTGGCAGGTGACTAATTAATGGCTTGAAGATGGCTGTCCAGAGTTTCTTGGTTAGCTTCAGATATTATCCCACAAGTGATAAACTGTGGCGGTTTCTTTTGAATTAAAAAGAAATCAAATTACTGGACAGTGGTCAGCTATGTTATTGGGTAGGATCATTTCCTGTTGATCTCTTTTCTCAATACTGGTTAGGATTAAGCTAAGTGTGAATGATTTTCATACTGTTTGGTAATTTGGTCTGTTGCGTGAACTACACTTTATCAAGCCTAATTGTTGCAGATTCCTGTTAAGTTGCAAAGATTTACTTCCTGTACATTTATTTTAAAATGACTTAAAATGACACTATTTAAAAAAAGACCATTGCAGAAAATATCTTCTAAGGTCTGTTGCACAGTAGATATGGATGATGGGGAAGGAACATAAACAGGCAATAGACAGGGTAATTTCCAATAGTAAAAGTGACCCTAACCCAGTTAGGTGCTTTGTCATTCATACAGGTTGAAGTCATTACACGTGTAGTAATAATGCTAGTGATATTACTCATGAGTACTGGGGTTCCACTACCTAGACTTGCATTGGATCTGAAATCATAGTAATTAGTGTAATTGCAGTTTTTGTACTCAAAGGGGCAGTTGTCTTTTAGCCAATTTTCTGTTCAGCACAAAAAGTGTGGTTCCCGTTTGAGTAGCCTCACTTCGAGAGTAGTCCATTTATTTTTAATGTTGCTTATACTAAAGTTTACTATTTAAAGTCTTTAGATCATCCTATAATTTGCATGAGAGTAATCTGACTTGGGGAGTTGAGACCTGGATTTATACATATATCATCTGATCTCTAAATGTGTATTTATATATATATGTGTGTGTGTGTGTGTGTGCATATATATATATATATATATATATATATATATATATACATACATATACATATGTGTGTGTGTCTGTGTATACATGGTTCCCCTTTATAATCTCGAAATACTGAAATCTCAAATTTCAGTATTTCAAGACATAAAGGCAAATTTTTTGAAATAGAGGAAGTGCATAATCGTGAATTTGAATATCTCTAATTCGTAGTTATGGCTTTACGCTACATTGCGTGTAGTGGTTTGTATGGATGGTATCCTGTGTTGTGTGTGGATTTAGGTGCGATTTAAGGTAAGTGAGTGTTTTGTAAGGGTTTTGGGTGGGAGTTTGGAGGTATGTGAGTGTGTTTGTAAGTTGTACGTGTGGGTTGGGGTAGGCAGGTGAAAGTATGAGTGTGTAAGTGTTGGATGCGTTGGTGTTTGTATATGTGTGGCGTTGTGCGCACACGCGTGAGGGACTGTAGAATGTCTGGGTGTGAGTTTGCTGACTTTTCCTGTTTGTGTGATCTCAGAGTTAGTGTATATAAAAGAAGGGGGGTGGGGGGTACAGCCCACCTGCTTATATGTAGTTTAGGTGTGTTGATGTGTGTTATTGTGTTTGTGTATGTTTTTTTGTTTGAATTGTTATAGTGTGGGTAGAATGGTGTATGTGTTGTGTGGTGTATGGTGTGTTAATGTTCGCGATTTTGTGTTTCTCAGTTTTGGGATTTTGAGCGTTCGCCTTTATGGTTTCAAGATACTGGAATTCAAGATTTCAGTATTTCAAGATTATAAAGGGGAACCGTATACATATATATATATATATATATATATATATATATACACACACACACACACACACACACACACACACACATTTTATATATATATATATATATACACACACACACACACACACACACACACATTTTATATATATATATATATATATATATATATATACACATGCATATACAAATGATGTAACAATGTCCATCGAGAATCAGATCAGCATCTGTTCTGTTAATCTCAAACACTGATAGGACAAAAGATATCCAGTGTGTCTAGAAACACTATTAAGGCATCCTAGAAGAGAAACAGTACATTCTCATGCAGGATAACCATCTTGAATCAAATATAACAGATGTGCTTATTTGAAGCTGTCATTGTCTACAAAAGGGCAGTAGCAGTCGTGCCCCAACTCTTCTTCCTTCACTGCTTGTCTAGTGACTTGAACATCCATCCCCTCTGTTCCCTATAGTCAGGGGCTGTCCTGACATCCCCTCTGTTCCCTATAGGCAGGGGCTGTCCTGACATTCCCTCTGTTCCCTATAGTCAGGGGCTGTCCTGACATCCCCTCTGTTCCCTATAGGCAGGGGCTGTCCTGACATTCCCTCTGTTCTCTATAGTCAGGGGCTGTCCTGACATTTCCTCTGTTCCCTATAGTCAGGGGCTGTCCTGACATTCCCTCTGTTCCCTATAGGCAGGGGCTGTCCTGAAAGTTCAGTAGAAATGACTTGATTGAGCAGTGCAGTTTTTTTTTTCTGATAGAGAACTTGTTAGCTCCACAATACATTCAAAGGTGACCGCATTACCACAATTACAACACATCAGTCCTACAAGTTGGGATGTATTCAGAGAGCTACAGCTCATGAACACTGACCAGAGTGACACAGGCAGTAGAGTCACTCTTGGGCAACCTACTCGGCACCAGCCCAGACAAAACTGCATGCTAGAGGGTTACTCTCATAAGTCAGAGAGAACTTTTTCCCTTTTGGAGTTAGCCAGTTTTATAACAGGAGGAGGAGGTAGCAGGAGGTGAATCACATAGAAGTCGTCAGACACGGCCTTTACACTGAAGGGAGGACCTATGTTTACCATGGAAGGTAACTGATCTTGTCTTTGTGATCAGGTACACAGTGGTGCCAAAAACCCAGATCAAAGCATCAACTCAAGCAAGAGGAAGGCAGAACATGTTGAGGAGATGGATATGTCAGAACATATACCTCTCTCAGTCCATGAAGCTATTGCAAGTCTGCATGATACCTACTGAGAGAAGGATTAGGTGTGGTGCAACAGGGACCTCCATGGTACCAGAAATGTGCCTTTTCCACTAATGCCAAACTTTTGTTTTTCAGAGGATTTCAGTACCTAACAAACTCCCCAAATTGGAAAAAATGGACTGCAGGGGTCTCACCCAGTCTATGGATGCCTAGCTTTCATCTCTGGAAATAAATGAATCAAACAAGCACAAGAAAGAGAACCATTTGGCAAGTTTCACAGGAGACTTGAGCACAGCAAAACATATGGTATTACACAGGGAAGCTGTAGACAGTGTCACATGAACAGCTTCCTTAGACTCAGT
Source organism: Protopterus annectens (assembly GCF_019279795.1). Lineage (NCBI taxonomy): Eukaryota > Metazoa > Chordata > Ceratodontiformes > Protopteridae > Protopterus > Protopterus annectens. The sequence goes on from NC_056742.1 coordinate 333,768,708, forward strand.
TCCAAGGAAGTGGATCAGCTTTATACAGTACCCTTCCCACTCACAACAGTTTGGCCTCGAACTGGGGCAAGTGACACAACAGGCATGGGCATAAAGCCCCACAGTGGCAAAGTATAGTCTCATACCACATCTGCCGAAAAGATCTATCCTGCTTGTCTAGTGACAAAGAAACAAATGTTGTAGGTTTTGAGAACTAAAATGGACTGAAAAGATCACAAGGGTATCAATAATGGAATGCTTGGTAAGCCGATTTGCTTTATCACATGTAGGCTTTTAAGGGCATCAGCATTTTGGGGCCTAATAGGCCAGATTCAATGTCTCTCCAGGCTACTTTTATGCCATTACTAATGACAGTTTTTAGAGACAAGATAACCGCAGACTCTTCAGGGTTTTTTCCCCAGGGGCTACTGAGGGAAGAGAGTAGATGCCTGAGATGAGTCTAAATTGTTCCTCATAAACCTGAGGGCATCATCTTTAGAGAGATCATCCATAGAAGTAGAAAGGGATGGAAAACGTATTACTTTCACCCATCTTTGACACATTTCAGGATCTTGAGAATCTTCATAAAATGTGCAGACAAGACAGTACCATGGTCTTTCTCTAACCAAATGTTTTAGCTTGTGTGTGTGTGCACACATGCATGTATGTGCGTATAATGTGTCAGGGACTAGGAGACCACAAAGTAGCAATGGATCATACTCTAGCCAAGGGCAGAGAGCTGTGGTGAGAAAGGCCTATGTAAGGTCTAATGCAGGCTTTGATCCAAATTTCAAAGGTGACCATATTTAAACCTCTGATTATGGATGATGCACCAGTGGCTTCAGTTCCCACAAAGCATCTGCTCAATGCTCAGGATTTGTGATGTGTCTTGATGTGAGATGACCAAGACAAATCTACTTATTCAGGGTTTGCTGACTACTGCAAGCCTGGGGCTAGCTTCAAACAGGAGTCTCCAGACCCCAGTCTTTCATTCTGTGTCCAAATCTTTCCAGAGGATGATCTCAAAGATCAGGCTGGTTATTCATATATTTCTGTTGATCACTGACAATTTGAGTGGTGCAATAACCTTAGGATACACCTCATGATGAGATAAAAGGGCATTCCCCCAGCACATGTATGGCCTTCAGATAAGACTGAAGACTGGCTGGGGACTCAAACTCCTAATAGCCAAGGGTGAGCTCATCCTGTTAAGTGTCAAGAGAGCTGACTGAACACTGAATTTACCTTGAAGAGGTTCATGCCTGGTCCTAGCATTCAAGTGCTTGTCTTTGTGATAATGCTCCATCTTGTGCCAGGGGCCACGAGGAAGACACTATCACTAATCATCTTAGGAAAATACACTTACAGCTTCTCCCTTTTTTAATGCTTGGAAACCAGGATGAACAACTGGAACTTAAGTCAGATCTCCTCCTTGTGCTCATCCCTGAACAATACATGCAATGCAGGTGCAAGTCTTGGCTTTTAACAGCCAAACAGATGCTTATTATAGTAATAAGGCATATGAATGCAGTACTTTTACAAATAATGACAAGGAATGTAATCAGAAATGTGTGAGCAAACTGCATCAATCTGTATTTGTAAAATGTGTAGGGATCAAAGTAAACACTCCTTATGTAAAGCATGTTATCAACAAAATGTAATTTCTATCTCAAAATTGCAATCCTCTCTAAGGTCCCTACATCTGGAATCTGATGTTGTCTTAATCTTTAGGATATGTTAATATATGAATTCTTCATTCCATCCATTATCAAGCACTCTGAATTACAGCAGTAAATAAATTATAGTCAAGTTTGTCCCAGGGATTACTCCCGTGTCACTATTAGACAGAGGCACAGTAAACTAAACCTTAAAAAGGGCACAGTATACTCAAATCAAGGGGTGGCGTAAGCCATACAGAATCGGGCTAGGCTTATAATTGCCCCAGGGCAGATAGCCTAGTATGAACCTATGAACCTAATCCAATTCTTGCACAGATTCTGCACTACTACAGAGCATGTGAGTGACAAAGACAGATGTTTGGAATTAATTCAAAATGTTTTCCAGAAAAGGCTGTAACGGTGACAAATGCTGTGTGTAAAACAATATACCTCTGACCATCAGATACAGAAGTTCTGGGATTTCACAATCTGGTTACTGAGATGAAGCTGTCAAAATGTCAAAACACCGTGTATATGTCTTTCCTTTTCCTTTGCAGTCCAGGCTGAATGCCTGTCACCATGCATTACTCTTCAGAACTGTGCAAGTATTCTATATGTAGGTGTGCAGATACATTGAGCAGCAGCAGGATGACATTACCGCTCTGAAGTCCACCTTCCTCAACATGCAGTCCAACACTAGCTGGCCTTCACCTGTGCTTTAACACTGCTGTTCATGTTTAAGTCTAGGTTCTGACCTTTCTCAAATGTATTTCCTTGGCATGATTCATAGCTCATTATCCCTAGTTTGCACACTATGAATTTTATCGACCTGCATGTTTTATCATCAATTCCTGTCGCCTTTCTACTCACCTCCAAAGCTACCACATTTTGTGAGAAGCAACGCTTACTGTGATATCAACAAATGCATTCATCCTAATCTTCAACTGATGCAATGTCCAAGTCTTTTTTTTATGAAAATAAAATCTGTGCACTGCTTCCCTCCAATTAGTATCTCTTTCATGCAACTGAACTCTAAATTCCTAAAGTTGTCCTCATCCTGGATCTGGCATGCTACCTTTACAGCACAGCTTCATTTGGAAGTTTGCTGTGGATTAAAAAGACATTTTGTAAGAAGCAACAATATGTACAACAATAGACACAAATTTAAATGTAGTGTTTTATTTATGTAGATGTTTAAAAGAAATGTTAAACTGCTAAGGTATACAAACCCCTACTATCCAAGGAAGAAAATACAGTTTTCAGTACTTTAAATAATATTGCAGTTTAACACAAATATTTACCAACAGCCTTACCAAAAGCTTGATAACTGGAAAAAATCCAATCTACAAAATACACGTCATTTTAAGACAGCCACATAGGTTCATAGCTATGTACTAGGCTATCTGCCCTAGGGCATTTACAAGCCTAGCCAGAATGTGTTGGCTTTCGCACCCTTTTAGGCTAGATTCCTGAGCCTCTGTCCAGCAGGGCCAAGGAAGTGATCCTGGGAGTAAATTTACGATTTCCCATCCACTCATCAAGATTTCTCTTGAAGAGGGTCAGCGAGGGGCTCTGTCTAACATGGACTGGGATTCTATTCCAGAGCGAAGGAAGCCTTTGGGATATGAATCTATCCCTCCAGCATGTCCTGTTTATTGTTGTGCTAAGGCTAAAATCCCTGGAGTGTGTAGCTCTAATGAATTTGTTTTTCTTGAGATGGAGCATGTCTAACAATTCTGGGTTAGACATGACCTTGTATGTCAGGCAGAGATCGCCTCTGAGTAAGCAGTAGGCAACGGAGTAGAGTTTGAGTTTCTTAAGTCGTGCTGCATAGGGCATCTGTTTGAGGCCCACTATCCTCTTGGTGAGGTATTTCTGAGGTCCCTCCAGCTGTTGCAGGTGTCAAGTAAGGTACATCCCAAATGGGGCACTGTACTCAATTATGGGCCTAATCAGTGATGAGTAGAGGGGCACAATGACCTCTCTAGATCTAGATGTGAACCCTTTCATGATTAGGTGGGTTATATAGAAGGTTTTTCTAACCACTTTGGCAATGTGACTGTCAAAGGTAAGGTTACTATCTACTTGGGTCCCCAGGTCTCTAATTACCTCTTCCGTACTTAGTGGATTCCCTCCTATGTTGTAGTTTGTGGGCACTTTGTTTTTCCCAAAGGGGATGACTATGCACTTTTTGACATTTAGCTTGAGGCCATGGTTCTGACACCAGGTATCCATCTCCATAGGGCTCCTCTGGAGGATGCTTGTGTCAGCCGGTTAGTCGATTATGGCTCCCAGTTTGCAGTCATCTGCGAAGTGGTAAGCCATAGTCCTCCTATGTTTGCCTGTACCTCAGAAAAGTATATACCAAACAAGAGGGGTCCCAGGACTGAGCCCTGTGGGATGCCACTTGTAACTGGCTTAGAGTCGGACATGGCACCCGCGACTCTGACCATGTGAGTTCTATCCTTGAGCAAGTTTGTGACCCATCTAGTGACATATGGGTTAATATTTAGGCTGGTAAGCTTATTTATAATACCAGAGTGGAGTATTGTATCAAAGGCCTTTGCTAGGTCCAGGTAGGCTGTGTGAACCACCTTTCCCTCATCAATGGCTTTGGTTACTATCTCGAAGAAGTCAACCAGGTTTAAGAGACAAGATCTGCCTTTAACAAAGCCGAATTGGGTAGGGTCCAGTGTTTGGAGGTTCCCAATGTCTTTGTTTATGAGATCCATAATGATGCACTCCATAGCTTTGCAGACCAGGCTTGTCAAGCTTATAGGGTGATAGTTCCCAGGATCCATTGTGGCGCCACCTTTGTGGAGCGGGATCACTGTTGCTGTACATAACCTGTGGTTAGAACAGTGAATTTATGTGTGAGTTTAGTTCATTTTGGAGCTCGTGTAACACAGCCCGGGATGCAATCCAGTCCCATTGATGCCGTGTTTTTTACTTTGGCGAGAGCTGCTTTCACTTGTGTGTCTGTAATGTCTGGAGGATTGCATTCTTCTGGGATAGACACAGGCTCTTTTGGTGGGGAAGGGGGGGTAAGTTTGCACTGAACCTGTCTGCCAGGATGTTGGCTATGTCTGTGGGTTCAGTGAATTTTGTGCCATTTTGCACCAGCTCAGAGCATATCTGAGAGTTGCCTCCCAGATTCTTGTCATAGCTAAAGAACGCCTTGTGATTGTCCTTAGAGTCTTTGGCAATTCTCTTTTCAAAGCTGGCTTTAGATGATTTTATGAGGGATCGAAGTTTCTTACTAGTACTGATCAGGGATGCCCTCGCTTTTTGGGATTTTGCCCTCTCATGCAATAGTTTTCTCCTTCTGTTGTATAGCTTATTTATAGCAGGGGTCCACCAGACTGGTCTCCTGTTTTTAGAGGCATGAGTCTTGGTTTTACTTGGGATGGTACTATCCATGCATTTCAGTATGTGCTCATAGAGTGCAGTTGTAAAGGATTCTGCGATTTGGGTCTCATTTTCCATGTGCTCTGTTGCTTTGAAGCTTTCCACCTTGGTCTTGAGGAGTGTGAAGTTTGCTTTTGAGAAATGTTTCACAGTGGTTATCTTGGCTGGGGGTAGGGTCGGGATTTGGATGTCCAGTGTGATTGGTTTATGGTCTGATCTTACCAATGATGGGTTTACCTCGGGTATAGAGCATTTGGCCCCCATGTTGGTGATGACCAAGTCCAATATGTTGTCCCCTCTAGTGGGTGTGTTGACCAGTTGTTCCTGGGCATTTGAGTTTATAAACTCAAGGAACCATTGAGAAAAGGAGCTGGGGCTTGAGTAGTTTTCCCAGTCGATGTTTGGGTAGCTGAAGTCCCCCAATATCATGGTGTTTGGTTGGACCTTCATATTTTCCAATGTTCTCAGGAATGCCAAGTGGGGGTCCTGAGTCAGGGTAGGTGATCTATAGCAATCTACAAACTGAAAAGCGGTTTTACCTACTGTTAGTTGCACCTGGATGGTCTCCTCCGCCTCATGCAGTGCCACTAACCTAGAGGTGTAGGTATCCTTGATAAAGAAGGATACTCCCCCGCCTTTAGTATTTTGGACCGAGTTCTGGGGCTGAAAAGAGTGGTATGAGTTGTATCCTGATAATGCTGGGGTGCTCTCTGGAGCCTTGAACCAGGTTTCTGTTACTGCACAGATATCGATTTTCTCCATGCTGAGGAGTGCCTCGAGTGCATGCATCTTTAGGTTTAGACTTCTGGCGTTGAGTAGCATTACCCTTAGTTTTTTGTTTCTGGCATTGTCTATGGTGGTGTTGTCTTCTGAGCCTTGCCTAAAAAAGGCACTATGGGGGTGGCAAGAGCCTTTGCCAGTATTCAAAAGCCTAAGGGTGACAGGTGCAAGCCATCTCTGGTGAAGCAGCGTGGCTTGTCGAGCATGTCATTCCTGGCTGACAGACACTGGATCCCCTTTGAATGACACCAATAGTCTAGCCAATTGTTAAAATTGATCATTTTGTCCTTATACTGTGGCATCATTCTTGGTGAGGGTAAGATGCTACTCAGGGTCATACCGGCCTGGGCTACATGATCAGAGAGTTCCCTCTATGTCTCTTTTCATGTAGTCCAGGGAGGTATGTCTCAGGTCATTCACACCAACATGGACAATGACTGAGTCATATTTGTACCTGCTGTTGAGTGACCTGAGTGCTTGTTTTATCTGGCGGATCCTGGCCCCAGACAGGCAGCTTACCGTGACCTTCTCCTTGGCACAGTAATGTTACACAGACTTCTGAATTAGAGTCAATGCATGGATTGAGCCAATATCTGCATATATTAAAAGCTGCTTAGTTAGCCGCCCACTTGTCACATGAAGTCATCTTTTTTGAAACAAACAATATTAACTGTTTCTTGCATTCCTGTTATCAAACACATCTGAAACATATGATTCTCTGCAATATGTAGTCTTTAGAAACATTGGAAAAGGGAACTAAGTGATTAATATAGTTATCAGTACTGAAAGTAGAGAATCTTCAAGCATTATTAAAAAAGTTATACAAAGAAAGAGAAAGGCTAATAAGAGCAAGTGCTACAACTTAAAGAAATAAATGGGAAATATGAAGAACCACACTACATATGAAGAAACAGGGGAAGCTGTTTTGGTTTTCAAGTCTGTACAGAGGCAACTAAACCCAGCTGTCTGTTAGTCAAATGCTGCAAAAGTTGCAAGAATCTAACAGGACATCCATAAATGGTCTCAACAGTCTATCATTATTTAGAAGACTGAGAATAGTTTCTATGAAAAGATTTCTGAACTACAAAACTTTATTATCTACCAGACTGTAAAATAAGAGCTTTGGAGAACACAAAGCTTTCGGCTATTACATCAACAATATAAAAAGGTTGGTTAACCAAAACTCCAAATGCTTATCAATCAAGATTGCCACCAGCTATACAACATGAATGTACGAAAGACAATTATAAACCCAGCTTAGTCAGTTTGACAATAACAAAAAAATTTAGACTGTATAATGAGTTTACAATAAGTGTGCTTCTCACTTGCTTGAAAATAGAAACAGTTCTTATCAGCATAAAACATTTGTCAATTTATACCAGTTACAAATTACACTTAGTAACAGACTTCAACATTCTCTCACTACAAAGCAATGCCTATTTACGTTAACAATTATATCAAAATATAAAAGCACAAAATCTCATAGTATGTTGCAAAACAGTAGATGCATTACAAGATTGACTAACTTGTGAACTTACATTAGTACTGTGCTAGGTTCTTGTGGTTGATTGATTATGCCTAGATACCCGATTCTATTTTTTTTTCTGCAGCACATTTACTTGTACTATCCTTTAATTCCTGATTTACTATTGCCTTGGTTTGTGACTATTTTCACAGTGCAGAATTCTCTTATGTAAGGAAACAGAAATGGATTTTTGTAAACGTTAAGACAGCTGTGCTTTCATATGAGAAAGTGAAGCGGCTGCGGTAAGCTGCGGAGGTCTTTAAAAAGAGACCTATAATGGGGAACATAACTGCTGCACATATTGGGAGGGGAAATAAAATTCAAAAAGCATCATAATTTACGTACGTGACAGTTATCTTAATGTTTAAACATGGAAAGGTTATTACTATTTGTGCATATAAATACCTTTATATGCACACAGGTCTCTCAGCAACAAGTATTGTTATGACTCTGTCATAGTACATGTTAGTGTGAATGACCTGAGATGTCCCTCACTGGACTATATGAAGAGAGACATGGTTGAGCTCTCTGAGTGTGTGTCCCAGGCAGGTATTTCCCTAGGCTTGAGCCAGTATACTACCCTCACCTAGAATGATGCCACAGTATAAACAAAAAATTATGGATTTCAATAATTGGCTTAGTTTTGAGTGTCAATCAAAGAGGATCCAGTTCCTGTCAGTCTAGGAAGCCATGGTCAACAAGCCTGTCTGCTTTGCCAGAGACGGTTTGCACCCAGCACCTCTAGGCTTTGCCTCCCCCATAGTGCCTTTTTTAGGCAAGGTCTCGAAAACAACATTACCAAGGTGAAATTAACCAATCAGAACAAAATAAGGGTCATGCTGCTAAATTCTAGGAGTCTAAATCAAAAACTGTACTTCCTGGAAGCACTTCTATCAGTAGAAGATGTAGAAGTTTGCGCAGTCACAGAAACCTGGTTCAAGGCCTCAGAGAGTACCCCAGCCTTGCAAGGCTACAAAGCCTTCCACACCTTTAGATAGCAAAATGAATGTTTGAAAACCAAAGGAGGTTGTGTTTCAATATATATTAGAGATAAATTCACCTCCTTTCTAGTTAGACTGGACAGCTCCATGGAGTTACTACAGGTCCAGGTTACAGTGGGTAAGACCCCCATTCAAGTCATAACCAGTTATAGATCCCTTTCCATGGGTCATGAAGCCTACTTGACCAAACTGGAGACAATCCAAATTTTACTGAACACACTGGTTATGGGGGATTTAAATTATCCTATCATCAACTGGGAAACCTACACTAGCCCTAACTCGCTAGTGCAAAATTTCCTTGACTTTGTTAATTCAAATGCCCCGGAACAAATTGTCCATACCTTGACAGGGGGAACAAACATTCTGCATCTGGTCCTCACCAACATGTCAAACAGACACACTGCTGCAACAGTCGGACACTCATTAGTTACAAATGACCACAAATCAGTCACCTTCAAGCTGGCATTAACACCAAATCGCGCAAAGGGTAAAATCGGAATAAAAAACTTCACCAAGGCAAACTATATCCTCTCAGGTGAAGGTATAAAGGCATTCCAAGCCCCACCCCAAGCTGGAAGTGATAACTATGCTGAAGCGTACACTAAAGCCCTGTACAATCACTTGCATAAGTGCATAAAAAGTTGCCATGGTGGACATCAAGCATCAACAAACATTACAATAAATGCAAAAGGTTGCTGTCCAAAAAAGCGAAGGCAAGGCCCCAACAATGGAAAAGCACCCTCATAAACCTCAACAGGCAAACAAGACAGCTTGTCAAATACTCCAAGGGCTCCTTTCTGAGAAACTTAGCAAGTACAGCCAAGGACAACCATAAGGCCTTTTACAGCTACATATGTAACCTAAAGGATAGGACCAAAGCATGTACAGAACTAGTGACCAATGATATCACACACTGACCTCACAGAAATAGCAAACCTCTCACTTATCCCCTCCAACTTACAATAAACCTTCCCCCAACTTCGCTCCAACCCTACATATCTGAAGAGCAGGTCCTCAAAACCTTGTCCAAGGCAAAAAGCACAGCTTCTATGGGACCAGACAACATCCCAGGCTGTCTTCTAAACAGGCTAAATATAAACTAGCATCACCACTAAGTACCCTTTTCAAGTATAGCCTAACCACAGGCTTTGTTCTTACAGAATGGAGAATAGCAACAGTTATTCCATTCCACAAAGGTGGCCTAGCAAAAAAAAAAAAAAAAATTACAACAACAACTTAGGGATGATCGTAGCATCTGTATTATGACCCCAGACAAAGGAGGGGGTATTATTATATATAATTCTGAAGATTATGCTAATGTAATGCAAGAAATATTGTTTAATAAGGAAAATTATTCTCAAGTATCTAGAAATGAGGTACACATCTCCTACCAGAGGATTGATAGTTTTTTATATGAATATGTCTTGGAACAAAGGATTACTAAAGATGTGCACAATTTTCTTTCCAATTCCCATCCCAAAATACCTGTGATATTTGGTATACCCAAAGTGCATAAGAGTTTAGCCACTCCACCTTTCAGGCCTACTGTGGCAGCTGGAGGGTCTAAGACACACAACTTAGCTGTATATGTTGACAAAAGGATTAGACATGTGGTAGAAGGAGTGCCACACTTAGTGAAAGATTCTTGAGACTTTTTGGGAAAGATTAAAACTGACCTTTGGTCTTCAGATTTGATTTTTTTTTTTTAACTGTAGACATGCAGGATCTCTTCACCTGTATCCCTAAGAAAGAGGGTTTAGAGATTTTTGAAGAGGTACTTTTTATATGTTCCCATCTACCCCCAGATGAGGTTAAATTGGTATGTGAGACTATGGCACTCATTTTGGAGCACAATTATATCTTTTTTGAGGGGCAGTATTTACAACAGATTAAAGGGGTGGCTATGGGGGCTGCTTGTGCCCCCGTATATGCCAACTTGGTTTTATTGGGATGGGAACTTGAGCATATCGTCAAGAGTGAATATTTTTCAGATATCATTACTTACAATAGATTTTTAGATGATATCTTTATTCTCTGGAAAGGGTTAAAGGAAACCATACCTGCCTTCATTCAATACTTAAACAACACAACAAGTTTCTTAAAATGTACTTATGTATACCATCAAGAAGAAATTAGTTACCTGGACACCAAGATAATAAAAGGTAATGGTGGCTTTATATCTAAGGTTTACCGGAAAAAAAACTTAAACAGTCATCATCCTGTATTTCAGAAGAAAGGGATTATCAAAGGTCAGGCCATCAGAATAGCCAGGATGACATCCCTTAGGGAGGAAGTTATTAAGGAGTTTGTGTTTCTTAGGGAGATGTTTTTGGACAGGGGTTACACCCTGGCAAATTAATTGATCCCATTCTTCAAGAGGTTTTGGAAGAGTGGGGCAAAAAATATCCACCACTACTGGGGAGGGGGCTTATTACATGTCCTGAGATGGGGACACAGGTAGACAATGGGGTTAATATTGATTTTCAGCAAGCTTGGGTTGTTCAATACAGCCCCTTTTATAAGGGAGTTAAGAACATTCTCAATAAAAACTGGAGCATTTTTAGAACCAACTGTGAAGTATATGAAACTCTAGGCACCCAACCTACCTTTTCTACCAAGATTGGTTCCAATTTAAAAACAATTTTGGGAGAGGAAAAATGTTAAATCTGTCAAGAACAGAATGAGTGGAACCAGACCTTGTGGAAGATGTCCTTATTGCCAATATATTTAACAACAAAATCCATCACCCTGCTAATACTAGCACCAATACCCTCTTTTTCAGGAAAGGGAATTGTCTTTCAAGTAAGTTAGTTTATCTTGCCAAATGTAATTTCTGCACTTCATTCTACATTGGGAAAATGGAGAGATTGTTCAAAACTAGAATTTATGAACATCTATATGATGTCAAAAACAAAAAAGAAACTAATACCTTGTTCAGGCATAATTTAAGTTGTGCAGGGTTTACTGGTTATAAGTTTGCTATCCTGGATATGGTAGAAATAGACTTTAGAGGGGGTGATTGGCAAAAAATCTTGTGTAAGAAAGAACTGATATGGCAGCTGAGGTTAGCTGCCCACATTCCCCCGGATTTAAATGACCATTTAAGTATCATGCCTATTTTAAAGGAAAAAGCAGAATCAGTTTAGTCTCCACAATAAGTTCATGTTTTGCACCTGATTTAAAGGTGGTTTAGGTTTTAAAAGATTCAGTGTTTAATATGTATGTGCTGTTTATATTCATGCATCACTCATTTTTAAATTCTATTGGATAGATTTTAACCGATCATTCTTGTGAGCTATTTAAAATGGTACTTTTGTATGATTCATTGTTCTGAAGAAGTCAACTGTGAATTGATGAAAGCGCTAAACTTTTTATTAATAAACTGCTGGAGAAAAAGCTTTTTGTTTTTACTGTTGGAGAATAATTTCTTTTTTATTATAATTCTGGAGAAAGATCACTCAGGTGCTTATTTTGTTGGTTTAATAGTTTTTCTTATAAGCACTACACCACCTTTTGGTCCAAAAATTTCACTCACTTATCGCTCCAACTTGCAATAAACCTTCCCCCAACTTCGCTCCCACCCTACATATCTGAAGTGCAAGTCCTCAAAACCTTGTCCAATGCAAAAAGCACAGCTTCTATGGGACCAGGCTGCCTTCTGCAGGCTAAAATAGCACCACTAAGTACCCTTTTCAATTATAGCCTAACCACAGGCTTTGTTTTTACTGAATGGAGAATAGCAACAGTTATTCCACTCCACAAAGGTGGCCTAGCAACATACCTGGGGAATTACAGACCCATAAGCCTGACCAGCCTCATTTATAAGGCCATGGAATGTATCATTAATGACCTCATAAATAAAGATATATGTGACTTCCAAAATCTGGAGCCTACCTAATTTGGCTTCATGAAAGGCAGGTCCTGCCTGTTAAATCTGGTGGATTTCTTTGAAAATTTGTCCAAAACCATTGACAAGGGCAAATCTGTGCATACAGCATACCTCGACCTGGAAAGGCTTTTGACACAATCCCACATTCAGGCATTACTGATGAACTTAGCAAACTGAATGTAAATCCATTCATTGTAAGATGGGTTGCCAAGTGGCTCACAAACCGAGCACACACTATGAAAGTGGGTGACTCCACATCAACCAGCAGACCTGTTACCAGAAGCACACCACAGGGGTCAGTGCTGGGTCCCTTACTGTTTGGAATATACTTTCAGATGTTCAAGTCAAAACTAAGGGGTTGTGGTTAACCAAGTTTGTAGATGACTGCAAACTAGGTGCAATCACTGAATACCCAAATAATGTCAGTATACTCCAGGAGGGTCTCACACAGCCCAACGACTGGCATATTAGTCATGGTCTAAAACTGAATGCAAAGAAATGCATCATCATTCCCTTCAGCACAAATAATGTCCCCTCACAATATCAAATCAACAACATCTTAAGTACCCATGAAGTGGTAAGGGACCTAGAATCACGAGTCGACTGCAACCTTAACATCGACCAACATGTGCCTACTGTAGTGAGGAGAGGTTTCTACATAGCAGACTTGATTAGTAAAGTCATTGCCTCAAGAGCAAAAGAAGTGATAACTTGCCCTAAAGCTGTCAAATAGTGACAGACAGGAAAATAGAGGAGATGGATGTAGAGAGGCTCCAGTATCCGGAAAGGACATGTTTGCTGCATTGTTAAAGGATGGGGTGTTGAAAGATAAAATTGATGGAACAGATACCCTGACAATGTGGGAGATGTATAAAAGGCAAAGCTTGAATGAGAAAGCTGGGCAGACCCAGAATGTAGAAAAACAGGATGTGTATGTGGCAGAAGTCAAGGTTGAGAATAAGGAAGAAAATTCAGCAATTCCTTCTGCTCCATCTGTGATGTATCCTGATTTGTCAAATTTACATTTTGATTAGGAAATTGGCCAAGATCCAGTAAGTGGGTGGGCTTGGCAAGATACCAGACCATATGTAGATTTAACAACATTCTGGAAAAGTAAAAATGAACAACAGGTCCGAGCTCTAATTGATACTGGAGTGGAGGCCTCATTGATTTATGGTAACACGAGTTTATTTAAGGGGCGACAAGTACTATTACTGGACTTGGTGGAAAACAAATCAGGGCAGTTCAAATGATGTTAGAAATGAAAATAGGTCAATTACCAAAGCAAAAGTATTCTGTGTTAATAGTGTCTGTCCCTGAATACATAATAGGAACTGACATTTTAAAAGGTTTGACGTTGAATTTCTCTGATGGACAGTATCAATTTGGTGTTAAGCCACATTTTTTGGTTAAAGCAGTGACAGTAAGAAACCGTCACCTGTGGAATTACCTCCAGCAATGAGGGTGATAAGTATGAAACGATATAGAATCCTTGGGGGACATAAGGAGATAGGCGAGACAATTCAGGATTTATTAAATGTGGGTGTTCTTAAGACAACTACGACAGCATGGAATAATCCAGTTTCACCTGTCAAAAAGTCAGATGGATCTTGGCAAATGACAGCAGATTATCAGGAACTAAATAAGTACACTATACCATTAACAGTTGCAGTTCCAGATGCAATAACATTAATAGAAAATACACAAAAACATCAGGGCACTTGGTAGGCAGTAACAGAGCTAGCAAATGTTTTCTTTACCATACCAGTTGCAGAGAAAAATTATTTACAATGGTCCTTTACCATCAAATAAAGGCTGTCAATACATATGTACAGCAGTGGATACTTATTCTGATTGCCTTATTGGTCTCCCATGCCAGCGAGCAATACGGGTAAGTACTATGGATCTGATAATTTTGTATTATGGATTGCCTTTGCAAATACAAAGTGATAATGGCTCTCATTTTAAAGGGAAACTGGTGCAAGAATTTGCAAAACAACAAAACATTAAATGGGTGTTTCACATACCCTATTAACCACAGGCAGTGGGGTTAATTGAGAGAATGAATGGATTGCTCAAAGATCATTTAAGAAAATTAAGGAATGGTACTCTGCAACACTGAAAAAGTAATTTAAATATGGCATTACAAATTTTAAACATACCAATTTCAGAAACACTGTTAATGAGAATTCTAACTCCAGCCTTGCAGACTAAATCATATGTTGCGACAATTACATTTTGGGAAATGCAGGTAGGTACCTTAGCTTCTATTAGAGCCACATCTGAAGCCATGAGACTGACTTTATATTCAATGCATGCTCATGAAATATTGCTGATCAAGACTGGAACTGGAATTCAGATTCCAAAGTATTTTGGCTGGATAATACCTCAGTTGATGCTTGCCTTGAAGGGTATTCAAGTCATGGATGGAGTTACTGAGGCAAATTATCAGGGGGGAATTAAAATAATTTTACTAAATACATCAGATGAAAATGTTTATATACAGAAAAAGGATAGGGTCTCCCAAATATTTATTGTGCCTGTATTAGGTGGCACAGTTACCAAAGGGCACTCACCACCTATTGTTGCTTTTGAAAAAGAAAAAAATGTGTGACCTGTATGAAATTAATTCAGGTGCAAAAATATGGGTTCACAAGCCCAATAACCTGAACAGGCAAAGTTATTACCACTGGAAATGATAATAGTGTTTTAATTATTAAACCTGGAAAGGAGAAATGGGAATATGTGCCAGCTGATTGGTGGTACTTGTGAGAATAATTTTATTTTATTTTTATTTTATTTTATTTATTTTATTTTACATTTGTTAACCGGGAAGATCCAACTGGATACATGTCCATTTTCAGCGGAGGCCCGGGGAGAAAAGCTCCAGCCATGACAAAAACTTTAAAAGCACAGAGTCAAAATACAAATTAAACTAGAACAAAATAAGTTATTCCATCATATTTGTACCGGATGTAAGAAAGATTAGCATA
Source organism: Protopterus annectens (assembly GCF_019279795.1). Lineage (NCBI taxonomy): Eukaryota > Metazoa > Chordata > Ceratodontiformes > Protopteridae > Protopterus > Protopterus annectens. The sequence continues at coordinate 333,783,941 of NC_056742.1, forward strand.
ATAAGGAATATGTAGGATAATAGCCAGGTGTTTGGGAACTATGTTAAATAGAGAGTTAACTAGCCCGGGTTTAGACAATGGCAAGTACGTATTGAGCCCAGGTGTGTTTTTAGTTTAGTTTTAAATTGACTTAAAGTGGAGAGAGAGAGGTGATATCAGGGGGAAGTTTGTTACAAGTTTTCCCTGCAGAGTTGGTGAGAAGGGAGTCACCAGCTGAGTTGTTAGTTTTGCATGTCTGGATGAGGAGACGGTTGGATGACCTCAATGGTCGTGGGTTGTTACAAAGGGCAACCAGCTTTTTGAGTGAAGGAGTATAGTCGGGGTTGTATATAATTTTGTGGGTAAGGACTAGTAGGTTGTAAGAAATTAGGTTCGGTAGCTCAGTCCAATTGAGCTTGGCTAAATTGGTACAATGATGGGTCCTATATGGTGACCCAGTAACAAACCTAGCGATATGATTGTAGCAATTGGAGAGCTTGTTCATGACAGTTTTACTTATGTTGTGAAGTAAGGGGGACGAGTACAAGAGTGTGGAGAGAAGGTGAGTCTGGGCAATGGCAATTTTGGCTTGGGGGGTCAAGAAGCTTTTTATTCTATATAACGAGCCTAGCTTCTTATTGATGGTTTTAATCATTTGGTTTACATGTATATCAAATTTTAGATTGTTGTCTATGGTTACCCCTAATAATTTTGTCGAAAGGTCCGGAGAAATTATGGTCCCATCCTTAGCTTGGATCGTAAAGTTGATGGAGCTAGACTTTTTAGTCGGTGGAAACAACAACATTTTTGTTTTTAGGATTAAGTATCGTTAAGCGACTAGAGAGCCAGTTTTCTATTTTGCTAAAAGTAGACTGGGTTAATAATTGTAACTCTGAGGGGGTTGTACCAGAGCATATCAACGTGGAGTCGTCTGCATATTGTATACAACTGGCATTAGGTATGACTGTATGCAGGTCATTGATAAAGATGGAAAATAACAGTGGCCCTAAAATGGATCCTTGAGGGACTCCCAGTGTATTGGGTAGTAAATTAGAGAGTTTAGTCTGCCATAAAACTGCTTGTTTTCTGCCACTTAGATAGGAACTAAACCATTGTATGGCAATAGTATCCAGACAAAGTGAAAGCAGTGTGTTGATTAGAAGTTTATGATCCACCATATCGAAGGCTTTGGACAGATCCAGGAATAGTGCAGATGAGATATTATTATTATTTCGATAGGTGTTTATGGTATTAGAGAAGACTAGAAGGGCTGAGGTAGTACTATGGAGAGGTCTGAAACCATGTTGGGTATCAGCCAATAGGTGGTTGACGAGTAGGTGTTGCATGAACTGTTTCTGAACACATTTTTCCATTATCTTTGCTAGAGGGGAAAGTATAGATATGGGCCTGTAGTTAGAGAGCTCTGTGGAAGTGCCACCTTTGTGGAGAGGAATTACATAGGATATCTTCCAGATATCGGGATTTTGGCCTCTGCTAAGGAGCGATTGATGAGAATTGACACAGGGTAGGCAATGGCCTCAGCTGTTTTTTGCAAGTATTCAGCTGGGAGTTGATCAGCTGAGAGTGTGGAGGGTTTTAGTTTTTTGATTAATTTGCAGATGAATGAAGTTGCTACAGGTTGAAAGGTAAATAGGGGAATATTTTTGTAGGTGGGAGTGTCAAGGGTATGGGAGCTGAGTGGCAGTTGATTAGAAAGAGTTTGAATTGTCTCGGTGAAGAAGCGGTTAAAGCTATTGGAGACTTCGTCAGGGGATTTATCGATGAGTGTAGCAGGGACAGAGGTAGTAGTGCGACCAGGGTGAAGAAGTTTATTTAGTCCAGCCCAGAATTTTTGTGGACAGTTTTGATGTTCAGTTTGCAGTTTACAATAGTATTGTCTTTTATCTAGTAAGATTAGTCTTTTAGTTTCATTCCTAAGTTGTCTATATTTAAATTGGTCAGGAGGGAGTTTAGTAGTACGCCAAACAGACCAAGCTTTATTTCTGAGATTAATTTTCTGCCTTGTTTCTTTTGAAAGCCAAGGAACATCTACAGTTTTGGTTTTCTTTGAACGAATGGGAGCATGAAAATTAAGAATTTCTAGGAATTTTTTGTTAAAGTACTGCACTGCTTCATCTAAGGGTAAATGTTTTAGTATTGCCCAGTTACAGGAATTTAATTCTCGTTGAAATTTGGTTAAGTCAAATTTCTTTTTATTTCTGACAGCTCGTAGTGTAGGTTGCTTTGGAATGGCTATTTTGTGCTTAATTATGTAGGTGAGATGGTGGTCACTTAGGCTATCAGGGAGGGTACCAGATGTATAAAGGTCAGGATGATTATTAATAAGCACCCAGTCAAGTATACTGTCTTTCTGGTTAGATTTGCCTATCCTGGTGGGAGTATTAATAATTTGCGTGAAAGAGTGTAGATTAATATGTGTGGATGGAGCTAAAGGGGAACAGGTAGTCCAATCTATATTAAAGTCTCCGAGAACTAAGGTCTCTTGAGGGAAGTGAGTTGATATCCAGGGAAGGGTGGCTTCGAGAGTATCTATATTATTACCTGGGGGAATATACACACAAATTATATAGATAAATTTATTGATGTTAATCTGAAGCTTGGAAATAAGGATTTCTGCATTGTTAATCTGAGGCGGTTGCATGACATCGATAGATACAATTAGATCGGATTTATAGAGTATGGCTACCCCACCTCCTTTCCTGGGGACTCAGTCTCTCCTATGTATATTATACCCAGGGATTAGTATTTCATTGTCGGTAGTTGTGGGTTTTAACCATGTTTCAGTTAGACACAAGATCTCTGGGGAAAGGTCAGCCAATACTGCATGAAGTTCATGTACCTTGTTGTTGATGCTTCTGATGTTCAGATGACCGGTAAGAAGAGAATTAGTAGGGCGGGCAGTAATAGGATTGGAACTAAGGTCCATGAAAGGGGATGAATGCTGGTCAATGCTGGTAGGGCCAGGGTTGGGGTGTATGTCCCCATGTGGTAGCAGATTAAGTCTGAATTTGGAGATAAGTTTCAGGAATTTATCTACAATTTTGTAAGTATACTTCAGTTTGGGGCTAATATTTTTTTTTGAGGTAACTGGATGAGGTAGCAGCGAGCAGGAGGTTGCGTCCTCCCAAGTACCATGAACATGATAAAAGTTAGTGAGTTTAATTCCAATAGTATTGGTCTCAGTCGTAGAAGTTGAGAGCCCTAAAAGATTTTGGGTTTCATACAAGGTTGTAAAATAAGAGGTTAATAGAAACGGAACAAGAAAAAAGTACCACATCTCTATGTACTTATGGAAATGGGCCCTAAAAAATTTCAGATTCCAGTCTCAATATATGCATTGTTAACCATCGGTGTTCTCGCTGTACTGTATGGACTCTCATCGGTAGAGTGCATAAGACCAGGTGTAAAAGCAATTAGAATGAATTCAACAGTAGTCCGGTGGGGATGGGTTAACAGCACACAGAATAGGATACAAAGAACCCTTACCTGTCCTGCTAGACAAGGATGTTCTACTGTTAAGTTGACTTTTGAAGGAAATTTGAAGAGGACAGTCATATGTTCAATTACTGGATGAAGGATGAGCTATGGTAACGATTAAAAATGAAAGACAAAAAGTTGTAATTGTAAATATAAACAAATGTATAAAGAAAATTATAATTTTAGTCAGAATGAAACTGTTTATAATGAATCAATTGGCATATGGAATGTTACTGTATTGTTTTGTATGAATGCAAATCAAATCACTCATGGAAATGCATGGGATTCACAAATATCCATATTAAATAATAATCCTGAGGCTCATGTTGACCATATAGTTAAAGTACCTTCTACATGTAAATATGTAGGATAGGAATATCAAACACTTGTGGTTCATTTTAATATTACTTTTCCGAAGACAGATAAGTGCAGGCAAAAATGAGCATGGTATAGTACCCTATTAGGAGGTTTTGGTACTGGCTAGGAACTTAGAATACAATTGACATTGAAATTTTAGCTAATAAAATCAAAACTGTTGGTCAAGATGTTTCTCAAATTATACACTTACAAGCACGATGAAATCCTACAGTCTGGCACCCAAAAACAACTTGCTAGTTATGAAAAATTATTTTTAGATCAATTTAATACTTCTGTGGTTCCTGATTAAAAATTTGATGAGAATGCTACGTTTTGAAATGGACAGCATGTACTTTACAGTTTTTTTATATTTCAATACAGAAAAATCTTTGAACAAACAAAATTAATGGTTAGTAATGAGCATGTATGGAGACAACTGTTTAACAAACGGATATCCAGTACTAATTGGATAAGACTGCTTTCTGAAAAGACAAACTGTACAGAAAACTTTTGCACAGGTTATATTACACATTATAATGTCACAAACACACAGATAATATGTCAAGTTTGTATCTTTACCATTAGTATTTGGACCTCCAGTGTATCCAGTCACTGGCTACCCCAGTAGAAGGGAATTACATTGACTTTTCGAACAAAACACATAAATTAGAACCCTGTACTGAAACAATGGATGGACTCATTTGTGGACAGCACTCCCTATATATGAATCGTGTTTTCTTCAGAATTCCACCAACATATGCAAGTGGACTATATTACCCTCTACTTTTGAAATGTTTATAGAAATAGCACCACAATTTATATGTTTAGTGACAAATCAGACATTGTCATATGCCGTAAGAAATCCTTTTGTAGGTTGTTTAGGTATTGCGAATCACTTAGCCAGACATAATGAAACTTGCATCTTTCCTCCTGAAAAATATATTAATGTATTTCATACATGGCTATCAGACAGGCTAGAATATCATAATTTGACATTTAATTAGAATCCTTTACAGTAAGTATTGACTAATACTCAACATCTTGAAAAACACAAGCAGTAACTCACAGAATTTTAAATCATGAGATGACAAGTATTATAGGGAACAAATTGATTAGTTTAGCAAAGAAAAGAGAATCTGATACAGCACATAATTGGTGGGATATATTCACCGGATGGTCAACATCTGGAACCAAATTATTAAATTGGTCAATACACTCAATATTAGTTTTAATAATTATTTTTATTTTATTGACTTTTTGGAATTGTGGTCCAACTTATTGTATGTACAAAAAAAGCAAACAGAATTTTGGATGTCAGATATAAATAAGTCAAGAGGCCAAATGTGATATGAAAGAGGGGTACATTGAGTGATTGTGGTTGACTGTTGCCTGACTATATCTCGACATTCTTTTTATTTCTTATGTGACATATTATGTGATGTGTTTTTATTTCTTGTTATGCAACATATTATGTGATGTGTGTGATGATGTGTTCCAGAACATTTCAGCACTTTCAGTAAGCCATTATACTCAGTTGTGAAAGATGTCGTGTATTCCAGAATATTCTAGGAAAGTACTTGAAAATTGCAAAGTCATTGTATTTGGCAGGATCTGTTGTTCCTTCTGGGGTGGGTGGCCAGTGACACAGAATGTTCTATGCAAGATCCAGTTTCATAATTTGTGGTAAACAACTTGGTTATATAGCTGGGACTCTTTGCACTTAGGTAGAAGCCTCACCTGTGGATGCACTGCCCATAACCTTTTTTCCCCGATGAAGACTCCTGCCCAACTGCCATGGGGTTTCCCAGTCGAGACACAAGACAGGATGAAGTTTTTCTCTTTATCAGTGATGTATAACCTTCTTTAAATGTATTGTCTAATAATATTTTATTTTCTGCCTTAGTTGAATAGAGTTAACTCAGTTTTCTGTTTTAGTAAAAATAAAGTTTGATTTAATAAATTCTCTAGTGTATAGTGAATCATTTCGCATTCTGCTTATTAGGTAATACAATGAGGCACCATACATTCTTACCGGGGATAGAGCCCAGAACCCTTCTGGACATGGGCAGCCATAACTAAATGGAATCTTGGGTATTGACTAGTATTTCTATGGTATTACTTTGTGATGAAACAGCTAAGCTTAAAATGACCTCTGAGTCAATAGCCTAGTAATCTCCTATGAACCTATGACATATACTTTTACAATGAATCACAAAATTAAAAAGGCAGTCCATTTACGATAGAGACAAGAGTCAAAAGGACCACCACCAGAATCATTCTAATTATTGATACACTACGAAGATGTAAGCACATTGATCAACAGGTTGATTGCAACTCTCACAGACTGAAATCTGCAATTGTGAAAACAAAAGCCGCTAAAAGCTGTCAAACTGAATATAATTTAATTACTGGCTTGTGATTACTGTGATGCCCATGCGCTGGCCCAGTAATCAAGGAGCCTCAATCCTCACCACTATCACCAGTGAGAGGCATGCACATTGGGAAGGATAACAAGTATACACAGTAAAGTACAATTTCCCTTAAGAGCACACAGAGATCACAGTTAGTCTGGGGCTAGTTTCTCCCTTTCTCTCTAGATCCCCAATAAGACTCCCCACTGGCACAGCTATAGGGTTCAGATCCCAGCCAAGTAGTCAAGCCAAAACCTCAAGTACCCTCTTTGTCCAACCAGTGCTTTGTGTCCCTGCCCAAGTTTCTGACACACACACTTTGAGATTTGCTTTATAAACAAACACGCACACACTCCTGGGGAAGGCTGGTGCAGGTTCTCCAGCTATGCCCCCTTGCTGCTAGGCTATAAGGTAGTAATCACTGCCACCAACCACCCTTATCAGCCACTAATGAGGCCTTTACCAAAGGGTGACCAATTTCACTGTGTAATATTACTGTTAGCAATGTACTCTAAGAGCTTAAATTATTCTACACAAAACAGCCATAGTTGAAAGGTTTAAAATATTTAATGATAATAAATAAAAACCAAAGACAATACCCATCAATTCAACACAGTGCTAATACAGAGTTAAGAAATTACAGGAAAATGCTTTAAAATAACACTGTAGAATAGACTGACAAAGAAAACAACTAGACTAATCTGACTATTTCTATCTCTAAGAGAAATCACTGTTCTAAGTAAATATCTTACTTGCATACAGGGCAAGTGCTGTTGAGTGGAAGTTCTTCAGACAAAATCCAATTTGCAGTAATCTTTCTCTCTGAGAAGGTCTTAAATTGCTAAACACCCTGTACTCCTGAGTCATTTCAGATTACATCATTCTTAACAGTTCTGATTTAGTTTCCCAGGCTCACAGAAACTCAAAATTTACATTTCTTAGTAAGCTGCACCTGGCCAGGAAGCCACAGTAATAAAATACATTATACATGTAAAGCCTTAGTAATTATCTCTTAAATCAAGACAATAGAAAGAATTTCCTGGCCCAGACATCCTGTCTCTGAGCTTGAGATCAGTCATATAATGCTTGACTTATCAGCTTTCTTCCGGCAGAGTGCACTGTGGATATATTTTTGAAGCTCAGTACAATATATAGTTTAATCATAACATATAGTTCTCTCTACATTTGTAGAACAAGCCTGTGGATTACATTAATATTTACAAATGACATAGAATTATTTACAAAATTCTATCTAGCTAGGCTAGTAGCCTTCACAATTACATTGCCTGGATGCCAACAAAGAAGAAATTTTGGAGAAAATAATGGAAAATATAACAGAGCAGAAAACTATGACAAGAATCTTGTAGTTGTTCACCAAAATGCAGTTTGAGTTTCAACACGGGTACAGGGGATGGCTTCAAGTAATTTCGAGGAAAATAAACATAAACATTCAATGGGATTTAAAATAAGTGAAACATTGAAACTGTATTATATATTAGTTAAATAAGAAAAGGTTGAAATGACAGAACCACCTTTAACAAGCTATTCTGATAAGTTGATAAAACTGCAAAAATCAGAAGTTGAAGAAAAGGCTGGCTGAGTAAGAGTCTTCTCAAGAAGAGTTGTTCTAAAAAATATTAGTGTGTGTGCTGAGGAAAATATCTGAGATTTTCTGCTTTACCAGAAAAACTAGAAGGGACAGGCTGTATTCATTTTATGAAAATACATATAAATAACTGGACTGATGTTCCACGGAAGGATTTAACTGAAAGTGCACATTATGCATATGTCCCAAACCTAAACAGCAGCCAAACCTAGTAATGATGCAATCATACCAGCAGAAAAAGTTGCTTCTGGTTGAATTACAGCAGAATTGTCAGACACTGCCTGTAGAAAATTATTATTCCCTGTACACCAGGCAGAAGACAAGCAAGTTTCTCTCAGCAATCAGAGAATAATGAAAGGCAAATGTGAGATTCAAGCTGCTGTCTTCAGAATATATTTTCCTAGTGTATCAGACATGTTTTGGATGCAGAATAAGTAGAGGAGGAAATAAAAAAAAGCTTAGCCAATGAAGAGTCTGAGAGCAAGTAGAAGGTAACTCTGCTTCTCATTGTTCTGACAATAACAAAACCCATAGAAAGACTTTGCTAGTGAAGCACATTCCATTTGTTCCAAAGGGAAATTCTTCAGCAACAGCAAAAAGAAAAAAAACACACAGGAGCATACTAGAAGACTCAGGGTTACTTTGGATTTGGACCAAAGACAGATGTTGAGAGAGAGAGAGATGACTAGGAAGATAAACAGCAACATTGTAAATTGTTGATAAATGAGAAACTAAAGAATCTAGCCTATTTGGTATACAATTAGACATTTGAAATGTGGCTTTGCAAGAAAAAGTGGTTGAGAAAGATTGATATTTTGTTGACTGTGTTATACTGGTGGGTAAAAAGTAAAGCATATATCCCACTTTACGTCACTGATGTTTTAGGAGGACACTGACAGGACTAAAAAGTAATAAACGTTTTTGTTCTTACGAATATTTGTATAAAATCAAGATATAAACTGTATGCTAAATAATAAAGCAGTTATGTATGGTGTCATTTTAATGCTGGGTGGGGGTCTTGCCAGTGAGTATAGTATACACTTAAGGTGTTAAAGCAAGAAAGTAATTGTTCCTAGTTGTATAACACCCAACCATCATACACAGTAACAACATAGGAAAGATTGTAAATTAGCAAATTCAAGTTAATTTAATGTTGTGATTTTGGGCTGCTATTTTTTTAAGTGTATTGATTACATTTATATGTATAATTAGGATAGTAATCCCCATGTTTGCAGGGATGGATATCTAGATTAATGTCTTTGTTTTAAGCTACAGATATTTTTTTAAGCAAAAAGATTTAAAAAATAAGACAAAATGATGAGACATGAAAACTGGCAGTTTTCATATATTTGCCAAATTATTAAGTAAATATTCTTGCAGACAGGAACTCTACATGTGTAAGCAATTAAGTCTGAACAGTGTACCCTGAGTAAACTGTAAAGATTTTTCATGCATTTGGAAAATTAGCTGTTTTTTTTCTCATTAGTAGCTGCTGCAGATACAATTAACTCATGAGCGAAATGTATGGCATATAGTGTAATTAAAATTTAAAAGTACATTGGCAAGAAGTTCAGTGAAAGAAATGAGGTTTGAAACTGTGGGTAGTAAAAAAAAACAGTACAGAATTTTATTTATTTAATGGTAACCAAAGCACTATTCTTAGGGCTAAAACCTAATGTTTACAGAAAGAATACAAGCTGTTTTTCACAACTGGGAGGGTATTAGAGATGAGAAAAGAACAGACAACAATTGGGCATGCATGGCTGTAACATGCATTTTGGCATGAGTAACCTTAATTTTGGAATAGGTAATGCTCATGGGTGCAACTGTTGATTTGCTCAACTGAGCCTATCTGGAGAGTTATTCTTCATTTTGAGAATGTACACAGTTTTGTGTTTTTGTTTTAAGTTAAATGAGGATGGGATCTGAAAATCTATTTAGTTTTTTGTTTGACTGTTTTCACTGAAGCAAAAAAGTCTTGAAATGTGACAAAGGTTCAAATGGAGATGAGAAAAAGCAATTGCATAACAGATCAGCCTGCTAAACATTAGTATGAGCAACTGAGCATATAAGCTAAAAGTTGGAAATAAACACTCAAAAAGGGTCACATATAATAGTTGGGAGAAATAGCTTTCTATTGTAATGACCACTCTGTTCATACTATCATGGAATATGAACTACATTACAGGGATACACAAAAGCATTACATTATACTGGGAGATTCAGGGAGCAAACAGCAATGTTGCAGGAGACACTTTTGGATAGAAATGAGCATGTGAATTTGACAAAGAATGGATTTAAGAATATATATATATATATATATATATATATATATACATACAGCAGAATATCAGGTACAAAGGAAAAGGGGTGTAACAATACTGACTACGTCTGGTAAGCAGGGGTTAGCAGCAGGAAAGGATTACATTGTAATGTATTTATATTCCACCTAAAACTGCTATTATGGAGCTTAAGGGAATTGTGGGAGAAATCTCCTTTCAGCAGTGATTAGTATTCCTGGGTGAGGATTGTTGCTGTCTTTCCAATAGTAAGGCTGCATCAGAGGGGCCTGGGAGATTAAGTACAACAAGAGTGTAGATTTCTGAAGAAATATATTAGAATATTTGGTATAGAAGATATAAATTCAGTAGCAGGAACTCGGACACATACTACTCCCCAAGGTACGGTGACTGGAAAGAAATTATATTTCACAACAGCAAGTGTATTTAATTGAAAGCTTTGACACTCATCCAATAAACTATTTCAGATCATGCACTGATAAAAACTAAGATAAAGATGCTGGTTAAAGAATGTAAGGAATGGTTAGTGGAAATGGTTCAAGAATTATTAGGGAAGATAGACATTTCTTCAGAAGGGCTAACTAGTGAATTGCATAAAATGAAAATGGAGTGTAATAAAAGAGAGAGGGAGATAAATATGAGAAATTAACAGAAATTATTCAGAGATTAAAATATTGCAGAATAAAAGAATTCCCACAGAACACAAAAAATACTTGTTTTCCCACCTTTCTAAGCTAGTATAGCCCAGTTTTCAGGTTAGTGCTGAATTCGGGGCCGTGTTACAAGTTTCTGTGCTTGCCCATACCTTACTTGGATAGAAGGAAGTTTTTTCTGTTCACCTGTGAGAGAGGAGAGCTTTGAGCAGCCTGTCCCTGGAGGAGTGGTTTCAGCCCAGAAAGTAGTAGTTTATTGGCCATTTTGGGCTAATTTCTCTTTTATTTCCCTGCTATAAAACCTTCATTTGCAAGGTTTTGCGCACCGGGTAGTGCCGGTTAGCGAGGGTATAACTATTCCCGGCTCCACAAAGTCTACTCTTCAATTTTTCCCTTGTAACTAGACAAACTTTCAACTTAAGCACTCAAACCATTCACTTCTCAGCCTGGCACTTGCTCAAAACTGATAGCAAGCACTAATAACCCTTAGCACTAGACCCCCCTATACTGTAGAGAAGGACAAGGCTCTCTATTCGACCTTACCAGCCAATCAGTAAAACAGCTCACTGTACCTATCCCGGCATGTCCAAAGGGCAGTTTCAGGTGTACTCTCTGGTCCAACTGGTGAATCTGGGCATTTTGAGGCAATGTTACAACTGCCTCATGTACACAGATAACCCTCTCCTCCTACTACCAAACACTAATACATGCGAGAGATGCAATTATACAGCCAAACTGGTGGCTAAGTTCTCTCAACCCAAGACTGGACCAGACAGTGAAGAGGAGAAGGGAATTACTTGCATCACACCACCAGTCTCACATAGACCTATGAAACCAGCACCGGCAAAAATCACACAAATACACAAAAACATATTTGGAGGCTCTAAATAAAATCTGCAAAAGCAGACATCCAAGCAACCTCCACCCCCCAACACAAACCATGAAACATACTTCACAAAACCAGTGTGCCATGCAATCATAGCCCTTAAGGCAAAATAACATACCCAACACACTAGTAACACTCTACAGTCAGGCACACTGACATCCCACTCACTAGGCTGAATAAGGAGAAGGTTACTGTTAGCTGCCTGTCGGGTGCCAGGATCCGCTACATAACACAAGCACTCAGGTCACTCCAGAACAAGTACAAATACGACTCTGTCATTGTCCATGTTGGTGTGAATGACCTGAGCCATACCACCCTGAACTACATGAAGAGAGACACGGAGGAGCTCTCTGATCATGTAGCCCAGGCCAGTATGACCCTGACCATGAGTATCATCCTGCCCTCACCAAGAATGATACCACAGTATAAAGAAAAAATTATCAATTTCAAAAACTGGCTAAGCTTCTTGTGTCATTCAAAATGGATCCAGTGTATGTCAGCCTGGGATCACATGCTCGGCAAGCCATGCTGCTTCGCTAGAGATGGCTTGCACCTGTCACCCTTAGGCTTTCGAATACTGGCCAAGAAATTACCAATTTCAACAATTGGTTAAGCTTCTGGTGTCATTCAAAAGGGATCCAGTGTCTGTCAGCCTGGTATCACATGCTCGACAAGACATGCTGCTTCATTAGAGATGACTTGCACCTGTCACCCTTAGGCTTTCGAATACTGGCCAAGGCTCGTCACCCCCCATACCGCCTTTTTTAGGCAAGGCTAAAAAGACAAACCCACTGCCGTAAATAGCACAAGTAACAAAAAACTAAGGGTAATGCTTCTCAATGCCAGAAGTCTAAACCTCAAAATGCACGCACTCAAGGCACTCCTCAGTATGGAGAAAATCGATATATGTGCAGTAACAGAAACCTGGTTTAAGGCTCCAGAGAGCACCCCAGCACTACCAGGCTACAACTCATACCATACATTTCCGTCACAAAACCCGGACTAAAATACAAAAGGCAGGGGCGTATCCATATTCATCAAGGATATCCACACCTCCAGGTAAGTGGCACAGCATGAAGCTTTAGAGATCCACATGCAACTAACAATGGGCAGAACTGCAATTCAAATTGTAGCTTGCTACAGTTCACCCACCATGTCCCAGGACCCCCATTCTACATTTCTGGAAACACTGGGAAACATAAAGGTCCTACTAAACATCCTGATATTGGGTGATTTCAATTACTCAAACATTAACTGGGATAACTACTCAAGTACCAACTCCTTTGTCCAACATTTAATAGAATTTATAAACTCAAACGTCCTGGATCAACTGGTCAACACCCTCACCAGAGGTGACAACATATTGGACCTGGTCATCACCAACATAGGTGACAGGTGTTCCACACCGGAGGCCAACCCCCCTGCTAGTTAGATCTGACCATAACCTAATCACTCTGGATATCCACATTCCACCCCCACCCCCGGTCAAAGAAACCACAGTGGAAAACTTTTCAAAAAGCAAACTTCACGTTACTTAAGACCGAGGTGGAAAGTTTCAAATCCACCATGCTAAAGGATAACGCTGCCCAAGCTGCAAAATCCTTTAGTAATGCACTCTATGAGCACCTACAAGAATGCATGGATCATGCTATCCCAAGCAAAACCAAGACTCCAAGAAAAGGAAACCAGTCTGGTGGACCCCTGCCATAAACAAGCAATACAATATAAGGAAACTAGTACAGAAAAGAGTAAAATCCCAAGAGGGGAAGACATCCCTGATCAGTATCAGCAAGAAACTACGATCCCTCATAAAATCATCCAAGGCTAGCTTCAAAAAAAAAATTTCCAAGAACTCCAAAGATGGCCATAAGGCATTCTTTAGCTATGTCAAGACTCTAAGCAGCAATTCCCAGATCTGCTCAGAGTTAGTGCAGAATGGCACAAAATACACTGAACCGACCGATATCGCCACCATCTTGGCATACAGGTTTAGTGCAAACTTCACCCCCCCCTCACCCCCAAAAGGACCCATAACCATACCAGAAGTATGTAGTGCCCCTGAAATCACAGACACTCAGGTTAAAACAACCCTCTCCAAAGACAAAAACACAGCATCAATGGGAATGGATGGTGTCCCAGGCTGTGTCCCACATGAGCTCAAAGATGAACTAACCCCTCACCTAAACACACTGTTCAAACTCAGCCTCTCCCACAGGCTATGTGTGCATAGAGTGGTGCACAGCAACAGTTATTCTACTCCACAACAGACCCCGGGAACTATCGCCCTATAAGCCTAACTAGCTTGTCTGCAAGGCTATGGAGCGCATCATCATGGATCTCATTAACAGAGACATTGGGTACCTCCAAACACTGGACCCTACCCAGTTCGGCTTTGTTAAGGGCAGATCATGCCTCCTAAACCTGGTGGATGACTTTGAGACAGTTATCAAAGCTATAGATGAGGGGAAGGTGGTCAACACAGCCTACCTAGACCTCACAAAGGCCTTCGACACCATTCCCCATTCTGGTATTATAGCCAAGCTCACAAGCCTGAACATAAACCCCTAGGTCACAAGATGGGTTGCCAACTGGCTCACAGGCAGAACCCACATGGTAAGAGTTGCGGAAGCTAGGTCTGACTTTAAACCAGTTACAAGTGGTGTTTCCCAGGGCTCAGTCTTAAGACCCCTCCTGTCCGGCATATACTTCTCAGAGGTACAGGCAAGCACAGGATGACTATGGCTGACCAAGTTCGCAGAAGACTGCAAACTAGGGGCTATAATTGACTCTCCTGCTGACACAGACATCCTCCAAAAAGGTCTCACTGAGACAGATACCTGGTGTCAAAACCATGGCCTCAAGCTAAATGCCAAAAAGTGCATAGTCACCCCCTTTGGAAAAAACAAAGTACCCACACATAGGTGGTAGCCCCCTAAATACGGAAGATGAAATAAGGGATCTGGGCCCCCAAATAGATAGTAATCTCTCCTTTGATAATCACATTGCCAATGTGGCTAGAAAATCCTTCTATGTGGCCCACATAATCACAAAAGGGTTTGCATCCAGATCAAAAGAAGTCATTGTGCCCCTCTACGCATCACTCATCAGACCCATCATAGAGTACAACACCCCATTTGGGATGCACCTTACAAGACACCTGCAACAGCTGGAAAGACCACAGAAGTACCTCACCAAGATGATCACTGGCCTCAAACAGATGCCCTATGCAGCTCGACTGAAGAAACTCCAGCTGTACTCGGTTGCATACCGCCTACTCAGAGGTGATCTCTGCCTGACATACAAGGCCATGTCCAACCCAGAATTGATTAATATACATTATATTATATTATATTTAGAAAAGCTATCATTAAGCAAATATTTTGATAATATCTACAAAGCACAAAAACATTTACCACAGTGACCAAGGCAACAGAAAGTAAAAAGGGTTGTTGCCAAATTTAGGGAGCCTATGACAAAAAAAAATAACCAGAGAGCCTATATAGCTATGCAAGACATTTCAGAAATTTTATGAAATTCTTTTCATAAGTAGAACTCTGAATCATACTATAGCCAACTCCTTGTCACCTGCAGCCTATGAGGAATATCTAAAATGGACATCCCACCCTATCAAGAAAAGCAATATTCTCGAGTGATAATGACCATTTCGCCATTAACTGTGAAGAATGCACCTCAAATAAATATGCACAAAGGTTCTTGGACTTTATTAATGACAACTCCTTTAACCAAATGCTACTAGTCCCATCTATGGGTTTCAGTATATTTGAACTAGTTTTCAGCAATAGACACAGTATGCCCAACACCTGCATTTACATGTCACTGTTCAAATCTGACCACCATTTGATAATAGTCATAAGGGTAAAACATGACTTACCACAAAACCCTTCTGTCTTTAGAGACTATTCTAAGGTAAACCTAACCCAGCTAATAGATGATTTGAAGACATTTATACACCCTTCTCACCTTGATGACTCCATCTTGCATACATTTGTAGACAATATCAATACCTACTTCAAAATACAACTCAAGGTATTTGTTCTCATAAGACATTAATATAATGCCAAATTCAGGAATACTCCCATTTGATGGAACACTAGCATAAACAATTATAGTGGAAGAAACTCATAGCCCATAAAACAAACAAATACACCATCATCTAAAGAAAAATTTAAAAAGATGAAGAATTAAGAAATAAAAATCAAATCCTCCAAAAGTAAATATGGTTTGATAATTGCTACCTCTGCTAAGGGCAACTACAAAACTTTTTTCAACTATGTCAGAAAATATACAGGTAATGCTCAGAGCTAATTCATACCACCACCAACTTGTCCTCTGTGGACACAGACAAAATATTAAACAAATTTGGTTCAAAGTTTACTCCCCTGTCTCCCTCTAATTTCCCCCCAACTTATTAGCACACCCACACCACACCATCTGATCACCTCTGGCTTGGTCCTGAATACTGTCTCCTAGGCCACAAATATTTGCTCTATGGGTACTGATAATGTGCCAGGCTGTCTTCTTGTCAATGTCAAACACTGGCTGGTAGGCTCTCAACTAAGTCTGTTCAACTTCATTCTCTCCACAGGATTGACGGCAGAGGAATGAAGAATTGAAGTACTCATTCTACCCCACAAGGGGATCCCACTACTCATCCATGAAGCTAAATACCTAAAAGGCTCCCAAACCTATCTGCAAAGCAACATAATTCATAATTGTGGAACTTAATAACAAGGGCAGAGGCAGGCTGCAAGCCTGGAACTCAAGCCACTTTTGGTTTGTTAAAGGCAGATCCTGCCTGAATCTGATTTGTTTCTTTTAATAAGTCACCGATGCATTAGGCTCAGGCAAATCAGTTCACATTGCCTATATAGCTCTGACCAATGCTTATGACATAATCCCACATTTAGCAATAATGACAAGCTAATAAAACTAAATGTAAATCTGTATGTTACCTGCTGGATAGCAAATTGGCTGACAAACCCACTCTCTAACTTTGGGAGGCATGGTCTCTTCAAACAGAGCAGTTACCAATGGAATACCCCAGTGTTCAGTCTTAGGACCACTTTTCTTTGGTATTTATTTGTCTGATGTCAAGGGTGACATCAAGGGCCTGTGGCTAACCATTTTTGCAGGTGACTGCAAACTAGTAGTATTCATTAACTCCCCAACTGACAACGATTATTCATGAAGGACTAACACACACACAAACACCAATAAGTGGTCCCTAGATCATAGCCTAAAATTAAATGCTAAAAATGCAGCATTGTGTCCTCAGGCAAAACTGGGCACACATGCACTTCTCATATAAATAACATCCCTTTGAATGTTGACTCAGCCATTAGGGACTTGGGAGACTTTCATTAAAAACAAACTATCTTTTGATTACCATGTATGCATTCTCATTAGGAAATCATTTTATCTCACCAGACTAATCACCAGGGACATTTCTTCCAGATCTAGGTTAGTTATCACCCCTATCTTCTACTCCTTCGTCATGCTCATAATATTCTACAATGGCCATTAGATATGCACCTGTCTAAACATATGTCTCAACATGAAATATTGCAGCAATTTATCACTAAAATGGCCAAGTGCATGATTTCCTTGAGCCACCCATACTGAGTATTTTTTTTGTCTTTTCTGTTTTCTTCAGACTTGAGAGGTGACAGCCCATTAGTCTACAGAGCCTCAAAGGATCCAGCCCAATGAATCCTCTTATACATACTACCACCACCCTCAACACCCACTCAAAAGATCTCAGCTTCCATCTTTACAATAAATAGGACCTTCTGGAAGATATATGTCTTAGGGAATCCCTGTTTTATGGATTGGACTTATTATGATTCAAGGCAAAGTAGCTTCCTGACCCTCTTTTTATACAATATATCCCAAGTCTGGCCCATCAAGCCATCATGGAAAGGGGTCAAAACTATTTATAAAAATTAGTCAAGTCAATAGGTAAATATAATCAGGGGGTATTGTAGCTGGGCTACTGCTGGTCCTCAGGATAAACATCCTAGTATTGACCTATGAACCTAAAAATGTGTATAAAGTAGAGGAATGTAGAAACCAAAAAAATTTAAATATTTATGGAAGACTTAATCTTGCCAAGGTTAGAAGATGAAGCCCAACTACTACTTGATGTATAGAAAGCAGCTGGAAGAGTCAGCTGGGATTTTGTGTGTGGGGTAATGATACCATTTGCATTCCCAATAGAATAATGAGCTTAATTATGAGGATATAATGAGGGTCAGAGGTAAGAATTAAGATTGGAGGGTTCCTCTCAAACAAGCTGTGTTTCAAGACAGGAACAAGGCAGGGGTGTCCTATTTTCCCTTTCCCCTTTGCTAATTGTTTTATACTTAGAACCACTGGTAAATAACAAAGGGGACTCACATTCAAGGATATAAATGACATAGTAATCAAGAAAAGTTGGCTTTATGTTCAGATTTTTTTTTTTTTTAGATTTTATGAGATCCAGGAAAAAGGATCTCAGTGTTGTGAAACATTTTGAGACAGTTTCAAGTTGTTTTCTGGCTATTAAATTAATGAAGGCTATAATGGTAAACTATACAACCACACAACCTGGTTCAGCATAAGATGCAGTATTTAGGTATATGGATTAAAATGCTTTTATGCAAGCTAAAGGTATGTGGAAAGAGTGTCAACAAAAATTAATTAAAAAATTAAGAAACTGGAAGCTCTTGATTACGGATATGGATAGCAAAATAAATTGTGAAATTGCATATAAGTGAGGCATATTTTTTATCAACCACAAAAGATTTTGGATGATGATAAACAACTGAAGGAATTTGTTTGGAATGGGGAAGAGTTTAACATTTTCATGAGATAAGTTGATCTTTCCCAAAGGACAAGATGATTTAGGATTACCTGACTTGAAGGATACTTTAGAGCTACACAGTTAAAGCTGATATACATAACCCAAGCAGAAGATTATACATCCAAGTGGAAAGAGATGATGATAAAACAGAAGTGACATTTGAGAAGTATGGAGTAAGATTTTGCTTGCAGGTGCTTAAAGAGAATAACCACCATGCAGAATAGTATACTCAAAGTAGCAGAAAGCATTCTGAGAACCAGGTCAACATGGGAATGGAGGAAGGAGGGTTTGCTAATAGGGATGACTATTGGTTGGGGTATATCAAGTAGGCAAGAGGGGGTGGAATTTACTAGGGAAAATTGGCAAAGGAAGTCTCTCCTGCCTCTTCTGAGAGCATACTTACCAGCATCACTGATGGTCTTTCTTGGGAATGTTTGCGGTCGCTGCAGGTGTAGCCCCGCTCTACTCAGGCTCACTTCACTCCCCTACCTTATCCCATTCCAACCCAGACCCACATCACTTTTATCCTCTCCACTCCCTCCCCTTCCTGTCCATCTCAACCACTCACAATCCACTTCCTGCCACCTACCTCCCAAACCCATACACCATCATCTGCTACATCACTTCCTGTTCTCAAACCAGCTCATCCACACATTTCCTCACCTTTACTCCCCACCCAAACTACCATGCTACCTTCATGCTTTAGCTTACCAATTCTAATACTGCTCTGACCTTCTATCACACCAACCTTCCCCAGCAATTCATCTACTCTCCTGCTACATGCACCCCCAAATCACCCCATGCATCTCACTTCTTAATCTTCCCATCTCTCTTCAACTTCAACATTAACCGCTTTCATAAACTAACTATAGTAGAGAACTACCCTCCCTACTATAAAACTAAACCAAAATTATACTGCCATCTCTTGTTACTAAGTTAACTTCACTATCTAGCAACATACTTCTCGCTGGTGACATCCACCCCAATCCTGACCCCCTCCCCTTCCCATAACCTTACACCCCACATCACCTCCTCCTCCCATCACCCCACCTATCTCACTCTCCTCATCCTCCCTCCAACCAAACCCCAGTACATAAACACCTCTCTATCTATTCCCTAAATATTCAAAGCCTCACTAACAAAATCACTGAGCTGCATTCATAGATTCCCCAAACCACCCTCACATTCTGGCCTTATCCAAAACATGTCTAAAGCCACACATAAACAAAGAACTATCCCCCAGCTATAACATCTACCGTTCAGATAGAATTTCAAAAAGGGGGGGGGGCATTGCCATCCTATACTCTAATAACCTTAACCTTTTTCCTATCACCATCCATACTCCAGACTTCCACCCAGCTGAACATATCATCCTAAATTGCCATTTAAACCCACACAAGAAATTTGTCATTGCCTCCATATATATCCCCCCAGGAAAGAATATACCAACCTGGAATCTATCCTATCCTGGTTTTCACACAATATACCATATGAAACCCTTACCTTATGTGATGTTAACATCGACTGGACAAAACTTATTAATGACTCTCCACAACTTAGCATCAACCTACATGGTTTCCACCAATTGCTAACATCCCCCACTCGCCTGCACGCTACCTCTTCTACCAAGTCTACCATAGACTGGATCCTCACTACCTCTCCTAGCCTTTACCACAATCCAACTACCTTACCAAACTCATTAAGTGACCATCTGCCTACTTCCATACTATGATACTCAACCCAAGCACCTAAACCACACTCTTATAAGGACTGTCGCAAACTCTACAACTTTAATGCCACCCAATTCAATTCAATTCTCACTAGGATTAACTGGTCCATCCTCAAATAGATCCTACTCAGTGAAGCAGCGCTTAAATTTAATGAAATTTTCCTAGATACCCTTAACTCCCTTGCCCCTACCAGAAGAATTAGAATAAAATCTATTTTTTCTCCCTGGCTTTCTAAGGAAACTAGATCCCTCATGCATAAATGTGATGGACTAAGACCAAAGAATCTCCTCTGTTACAAAAGTAGAAATAACTTCATAACCTTGTCAAAAAGCATGTCAGCAGCAACAAAAAATCCTATTTTAACTCTCCACAGGTTAACTGCAAAACAAACCCAGGGAAATTCTGGACTACTGTAAATAAACTTCAGTCCTGGATACCCTTCCAATCTCTCCCCTTTCCCAAATAACACTCCTCTAGAAACTGCCACCCTTCTCAATAGACACTTCATAGACACTGTCCAAAACTTACACCCTCTAACTCCAACACAAATACCCCCTCTACCCCTCACAACAATAACCTTTTCACCTTTCAACCAGTTCCGACCACTTATATTAAATCACTCCTACTGAAGCTTAAACCCTGCACTCCCTCCTCAATGTCACACCCACTTTCCTCAAACTAGCCGCTGAATCCATAGCCTACCCAGTATCCCTATTAATCAATAGATCTATTCAGGAAGCAACAGTGCCAGAGGTTTGGAAATCCTTCTTCACCACCCCCCTTCATAAAGGGGGAAAATCCACTGACCCATCTAATTTCTGACCTATCACCATCCTCTCTCCAAAATACTCAAAAAATATATATATATACATACATAGCTCCTAAACTATCTTCTCCAGCAGAACCTTCACACACCCACTCAACATGGCTTCCACCCCAACCACATCACTGCTACAGCCCTCCTATCTTTTATGCATACTGTAGCTGAGGCCTGTGATAACAATCACCTTGTATCCTGTCTCTTCCTTGACCTCTCCAAAGCCTTCAACAGTGTCTCTCATTCTTTACTGCTATCTAAACTTGCTAACCTCAACTACCTGTTGCTACCTGTCTCATAGACAACAATCTGTTCAATGACTCTCCTCCTGCTCACCCTACCTTCCAGAGACTACAGGGATATGCCAAGGCTCCATCCTGGGTCCCCCCCCCGTTTAACATCTTTATTAATGAACTTCATACTTCCTGCAAACAATCTACTCTAATTCAATAAGCTGATGACTCAACTCTTATCTGCAGTTCCAGCAATATCTCTTACCTTCACACTCTTACCCAAGACACTTTTCTATCTATTGAAAAGTGGCTGTCTGATAATCTAATCATACCAAACCCCCCAAAAAACAAACTCCTGCTATTCCTTCCTCATTCTCTCTCTCATCTTAACTCTACCTTTCTCATTACATCCTCCAACACTACCATACAACCTGACTTCCACACTAACCTCCTTCGTGCCATCACTGACAAACTTAAATTTAACTTAGATATCCTGCAAGGTATAAAAAAAACTCACCAAAAATTGAGCTTGCTTTACCACAACCAAAAATTCTTGACCTACTGTTAGGCTCTCCCTGACACAGGCTCTTCTTCTCTCCTCCCTCCTCTATGCCACCCCAGTCCTAACTAACATTCAGTCCACTACCTGGCCAAACTCAAATATACCATGTGATAGCAAGATTTGTCAGAAACTCCCCTTATAACTCACACCATTGCCTTGCACTCAACTCTCTACAATGGCTAGAACCTCCAAAATAACTCCTCCTATCACAATTTCAAATCACTCACTCCATACTATACAAACCAACTTCCATTTCCACCTATACGCCTAACCGCACACACTGCACCTCAAAGCAGAAACTCATAGACACTTACAAACCAAAGAAAACTATTGGTAAACTACTGTACAAATCCTCTATATCCCAAGCATAGAATACACTTCCAACACACATACACTCCATTACCCACCCCATACACTAAAAAAGAACTCAGACTTCACTTAACACCAAAACTTGTTTATGTCATGACCCTACCCAACTCCACTACAATCTTTTACCCTTATCTTTTCCAATTTCTTTCCCTCATGCCTTATGATTTTAATCTACCTCCTGCCACCCCTTCCACCTTATAAATGCATTCTCATCTCTCACATCTCACAATTATACTTCACTTCAAACTTTTATAAATTGCTCTAACAGTACTATTTCATTGAGGATGTATAAAAATGTTTATACATTTTCTGATATGATTTACCTTACTTATTTTATTCTTATCCTACACAATGAATTCCTATGTATTTGTTCTGTGTACACAGTGAATTCCTATGTATTTGTATTGCAAACTACACTTTTATGTATTAACTGAATTATGTAATGCAAACTTAATTTCTATGCATTGTAAACTATTTGTAACTGGAGCTTTTCTCCTTGGGTCTCCACTGAAAATGGGTCTCTGGCTCAGCTAGACTAACCCGATTAACAAATGTCAATAAATAAAAATAATATAAGGTATTAGGAGCAAATTACAAGATAACAAACAACAGAGAGGGATGACACCAAATAGAAGTTTGGACTGCAGGTTAGAAACAGTCATCCCCCACCAGGGATTAATATCAGAGTATGTGCAAAGAGAAAGGGACATGAGTGCTAAGTGAAACACCAACTCTGGTAGAGTTTTCAGGTAAGTCTAGAAAAGAAGCTGCTGCTATTAAAAAGTTGTAATTAGTAGGGCATATAAACTATTGTATGTTAACTATTAGAATCAATCAGAGGAGGTTAGAAAAGATTGGGAAAAGAGACTGAAAACGTAACTTGCAAACGCAAACAATTGGAGAATGTGTAGAGATCCCAAGTATACAACAAAATCTAGAAGGTTTATGATTTTTGCTTGGAGGGTTTGCATAGGTATTTTATACTCCAAGCAAACTTCTGAGAATTTTTTCCCCAGGTAGACAGCAAATGCTGGAATTGCAGTGGAAAACAGAGCGGAGTACGATTCTTTTCAGCTGGGGCACAGGATCTGAATTGCTTAAACTTATTTAGGCCTTACTAACTTTAATGTACTGACTGCCAAAAAAGCATTTAATAAAGCTGCTAAAAATGTTCTAATTATTGGAGTTTCTAATATCAGGCACAAAGACCTTGTACTCATCATACTAACAAAGGACAGCATGACATTCAGCTTTTCTTGTGTGCTATGATTAAGGATTCTGCCAGGCCCTGAAATATGCACAATGCGTCTCTGATCTTGTTGTTTCTCATGTGGAAGTGAATGATCTCAGGTGGTCTTCCTTAGAGGAGCTGCAAAGAGTGTGAAGTTTTCATCATAAGTTCTAATGATAAATACTACTCTGCCCTAGCCTAGTATAATGCCTAAATACAAATTAACCATCACGGTTTTGAAAGTCTGACTGCACAAATAGTGTTATTCTAACAGGATCCACTATGTGACAGCTTAAGAAACCATAGCATAAGGACCTTCCAGCCTTGCTAGGATGGGATACACCTGACCATTGAGGGTTTTCACATATTGGCATTTATTCCAACCCCATAGTGCCTTTTCAGTCAAACTGAAATTACTAGACATTCCATCTGCCACATATCAGGATGGATCTACTCAGCAGAGGAAGCCTTAAGATGCAAGTCATTTGACTTGCAAACTTTGTTTTACATGGAGGACATACATATCTGCATAGCTAATCTATGGAAAGCCCTCTTTCTAATCCATGATTCATGCCTGGAACTCACTCAGGACTTTGTAGCAGTGCAGACTTCACCAGATTTATTACAGATTTCATACCTTCATGTCTCATCTCAAATAGCCTCAGTCATGTAGTATAAGACCAAATCACTGTCAAAGGAATTTTTACTTATTATAGGTCCTCCTCTACATACCTGAGGGACATACCCATCATCCACCTATGCTGTTCCAGCTGTAAATCAAACCAAATGTCTTATAAGGAAATTTAAATTACCCAAATATTGCATGTTCACCCACCCCTCCAATCCAGAAACTGTTATGCCCAGGTCTTTACTGACATCATCAAATCCAGATCTCTGGGCAAAATAACTACTGTCCCTATTAGAGGCCTAAACCTCCTAGACTTTGTCTTAGCTAATTCCACTGTCCTCTGCTTAGCCTCACAAATATACCCTTTCCTAGTTAAAATACATTAGCTATCAATTTCTCCCTCAAGACCTGCCTACCTAGTCCCAAAAAATTAATGTACATTCAGGGATTTTAGCAAAACCATCATATAAGATTTTGTCAACATTCTTGAAATATAAAATAGTGCATCACCTCTGAATTTCTAAACACAGGCACCCAGCCTAAATCAAGGAATTCTAATATCTATTTATGTGTAGATAAACCTGACCCATTCCATTACAAGCAAAGCAATAAATACATCAAACATCCAATATGGCAGGATAACAGAATCAACACATAAGAAAGATAAGCTCCTAGTCTTACATAAATCCTGGCCCTTTCAGATCATAAAACAAACAACCAAATTATTGTGGACGTAAGAATAGTACGAGACGTGATCAATGTGGTTTTGTGGAGAGACAAACATTTGACAACATTAACAGAACACTGATGATCCAGAGGGAAGCAGAATGTAAGAAAATAGCATTGTTTTTGGTGGGCCTTGATGCAGAGAAAGTATTTAACAGTGTAAACTGGGATTTTATTAGCAGGGCAATGGAAGCATTTGGATTTCCTGAAAAAAATTAAGGTTGATTAGGAGACTATATGAGGGATTCAGGTGAAAATTAAAGTGGATGGGTTCCTCTCTGATAATTTCTGCTTGAGCAGAGGAACCAGGCAGGGATGCCCTCTTTCCCCTTCGTTTGCATTATATTTAGAACCACTGGCAAAGAAAATGAAGGACTCAGAAATTCAAGGATATAATTGGTATGGTAGTCAAGAAAAGGTGGCTCTATCTGCAGATGATATTTTATACCTGCCAAAAGCAGAAAGAGATTACAGTGTTGTGGAACATTTTGAGACAATTTCAAATCTTTTTGGGACACAAAATGAATAAAGCTAAAACAAAGGCAATAGCGTTAAAGTATGTAGCCACACACAAATTGGTTCCAGCAGTATCTGTACTTATGGGAACATGATAAAATGAAGTATTTATGACTATTGGATTAAAAATTATTCTTGTGTGGCAGACAAGGATATGTGGAGAAGAGGCTAAAAAGATAATACAAAAACTGAGAAAATGGAAGCTTTGTTATATGGATAGTAAGATACAAGTAGCCAAAATGTTTTTAGTCCCCTTTGGTCTTATACACAGGTCAGACATATTTGTATCAACCAGAGAAGAAGTTGTAGATAGCAATTAATAAAGAGCTGAAGGACTTTATCTAGGATGGGAAGACAGCAAGAGTCAACTAGGATATGCTAATTATTCCAGCAGAACAGGGCAGATTGGGATTACCCAATTTGAAGGGGTATTTCAGAGCTACACAGTTAAGGCTCCTATATGTAGCACAAGCAGAAAATTTTAATTCAAAGTGGAAAGGGATGATGTTGAAACAGCAGTGAAGCTCAAGAAACAGAGAGAGACTGGGATTTTGGATGCAGGCCTTTAAGGAGGATAACAATAATCATACAGAATATTATATCCATAAAGTAGCAGAAAGTATTCTAAGAACTAAGCCACCAATGATGTACAAAGGAGATTCTGCTGATA
Source organism: Protopterus annectens (assembly GCF_019279795.1). Classification (NCBI taxonomy): domain Eukaryota; kingdom Metazoa; phylum Chordata; order Ceratodontiformes; family Protopteridae; genus Protopterus; species Protopterus annectens. The sequence continues at coordinate 333,809,975 of NC_056742.1, forward strand.
GGGATTTCTGCAATTATTGATACAGAGAATAGGCAAGAGAGGGATGGAATTTATTGGAGAAAACTGGAAAAGGAACCAAAGTATTGGGAGCAAATAATTAGACAGGGAAAAGCAATTGGATGGGAAGAGGCCATGAAGTTATTTGGACTGCAAATTAGAGATGGTCTTCTCCACCAAGAATTGATATCAGAGTATAGGCAAAGAGAAAGGAACAGGAGGGTCCTAAACAAAAAATCAGCACTGGTAGAGTTTTTAGTATAATCTAGAACAGAAGTTGCCATTAAAAAGAAATAATTAGTACAGCATATAAAATATTGCAGGATAACTTTAAGAATCAATCAGAAGAGGTTAGAAAGGATTGGGAAGAGAGATTGGATAAACAATTCCCAAACAATGAAAGGATATATGTATGCCTCCCAAATATGTAACAAAATCTAGAAGATTTAGGATTTTTGCTTGGAAATGTTTACACAGATATTTTATACCCCAATTAGACTCCAGAGAATTTTTCATCAAGTAAACAGCAAATGTTGGAGGTGTGATGGGGAAGAAAGAGGTACTTGGGAACACATTTGGTGGACCGGATGCACTGATGGAGATGCTGGGTGGGCAGGTTGGTATGAAGAGCAAGATGATTTTTCTGAGAATCAGAATTGCCTAGACATGGTAAGGCTTTGCTGTGTCTAATTATGATGGCTGCCAAAAAAAAGCAATTACTAGAAAATGCAAATCAAAATAATTGAAACCAGCTATATTAGAAGCAGTGAATATAGTAACAGAGATAAAACTGGAATTGAGATCTTCAGAAAAGGGTAGCAGCAAACTACATAGGAAAAACTGGGAATTGTGGGAACAATACATACAGAAGATGAATGAGGTTTAAAAGAAGGCAGGACTTAAATGAGCTATCTAATGTTTGAAAATGACTGGATAGATGGGAGTGTATCAGTATAGTTTGCGATGTAAAAATGCTTGCAGCTAGGATTGTCTCAGTGTGGTTTGTTTTCATTTATATAAATTGTTTACATAATAAGTGATGGTTTAATAAAGATGTTTCTTGTTTTAAAAAAAAAATTAGGGAGGAAGTGAATAATTTATATAATGTTGCTTGGGTTATATGATATATAGCAATATATGTGAAATATAATGTTTTCACTTTAACTGATCATTTTGTGTGTTTTTCAACTGTTGAAGGCTACACACAAGTGTGATAGCCATTTTTCTGCTTTAAAAGTGTTTGTTTTACTGTATCTGTTTTAATTTTTGAAAACAAAAATCCTCTCTCTCTACTCGTTTCCGGCCTTTCTATAACCAGTAGAATCCAGTTTTCAGATTTTGCTGTATTCTGCCTTTGTAGTTTCTGTGTTGCCCAGACCTTACTAAGATAGAAGGAAGCTTCTCTGTTCATCCGTGAGAGTGCTGAGCTTTGACCAGTCTGTCACTGGAGGAGTGATTTCAGCTCAGAATCTGTAGTTTTATGGGTCATTTTGGGCTATTTATATCCCTTTTATCTTTCTGTTTAAAAGCCTGTGTTTGTGCAGTTTTGTGCATCACCCAGAACTGTTTAACTAGGGTTAAACTATTCCTGGTGCCAGAAAGTCTGCTCTTCTAATTTTCCCTTAGAACTATCCAGTTTTCTAGTTTTAGCACTCAAAACTGTTTCCTTGTGCTCAGCACTTGTTCAAAACTCGTTGCAAGCAATAAATCTACAAATTACTGCAGCACTCAACTTTCCTCACTTGTTAGGAGGAAAATAGTTTTAGTACTTAAATTAATAAGCACCTATCCAGGCATGTCCAAGGGTCAGCTCCCGGTATTTTCCCCTGTCCACCTGATGAATCTGGGCATCTTGAGGCAATGTAGTAATTGCATCATGTACACTGACAACCCTCTCCTCCTACCACCCAACACTACAACCTATTAGAGATGCACTTGTACAACCACACTGGAAGCCAAGTTCTCTCCAGCCAAGACTGTACTAGACAGTCAAGAGGAGAAGATAAACACCAGCACCTCACCACACTCAACATATAGCCCATCAAAACCTACACCATCTAAACCCACACATAGTAACACAAAACCCACACCAACATTCGCGGAGGCTCTCAATAAAAATTTGCCCAAACAATAGAGACCTACAAAGCTGAAACGCAAGCAACCACCACGCCAACACTACCCAAATGACACACAGCCCACAAAATCAGTGTGCCACTCAACCTCAACCCATAAGGCAAAACAACGTACTCAACACACTAGTCATAGGTGACTCTATAGTCAAACACACTGATGTCCCACTCACCAGGCTAAACAGGTGCCAGGATCCACCACACAATGCAAGCAGTCACTCCACAAGTACAAATATTGTCATTGTCCATGTTGGTGTGAATGACCCGAAATGTACCTCCCTGGACTACATGAAGAGAGACATGGAGGACCTCTCGGATCATGTAGTCCAGGCAGGTATGTCCCTAGCCCTGAGTAGCATCCTGCCATCCCCCAGAATGATGCAATACAAGGACAAAATGATTGACTTCAACAATTGGCTAATATTCTGGTGTCATTCTAAGGGGATCCAGTGTCTGTCTGCCTGGGATGACAAGATCGACAGACCATGATGCTTTGCCAGAGATGGCCTGCACCTGTCGCCCCTGGGATTCCGGATACTGGCTAAGGCTCTTGCCACCCCTATAGTGCCTTTTTTATGCAAGGTTCAAATGAGAAACTCACCACCGTAGCAGGTATAAGCAAGCAAAAGCAGAGGGTAATGCTACTCAATGCTAGAAGTCTAAACCTCAAAATGCACTCACTTGAGGCAGTCTTTAAAATGGAGAATATCGACACCTGTGCAGTGACGGAGACCTAGTTCAAAGCTCCAGACAGCACCCTTGCATTACCAGGATATAAGTCATACCACACCTTTCAGCCACCTAACCTGGACCAAAACACTAGAGGAGGAGACATGTCCATATTCATTAAGGATAGCCACACCTCCAGGCTAGTTGCTCAACATAATGTATCCAAAATTATCCAAGTGCAAGACTGCAATCCAGGTTGTAACTTGTTACAGATCCCCCGCCATGCCCCAGGATGCCCACTCCACATTTCTTGATATACTGGGTAATATTAAGGTACAGCCCAATACCCTATTAATGAGTGATTTCAACTATCCCACCATCAACTGGGACAACTACTCATGTACTAACTCATTTGCTCAACACTTTCTGGAATTCATAAATTCCAACACCCTGGATCAGCTTGTCCATACCCCCACCAGGGGCAGCAATATCCTGGACCTGGTCATTACCAATATGGGCAACCAATGTTCCAAGCCAGAGGTCAACCCCTCACTGGTCAGATCTGACTACAAGCTAATCATCCTAGACATCAATATCCCGCCCCCACCCCCCAATTAAGGAAACCACCGTAAAAAACTTCTCCAAAGCCAACTTCATGCTTCTTAAGACAGAAGTGGCAAGCTTCACAACACCCATGCAGATGGAAAAAATAGAGGTACAACTGCTGAATCCCATACAAATGCACTGTATAAGCACATATAACACGAGTGCATGGATAGTGCCATTCCCCAACAGAACCAAGATGCTATCCTCCTAAAAAAGGAAGGCAATCTGGTGGTCCCCTGCCATAAACAAACTCTACAACAGAAGGAAGAAGCTGTTGCAAAAAAGAATGAAATCCCCTGATTGCAGGAACTCCCTGGTCAGCTTCAGTAAGAAGCTGAGATCCCTCATAAAATCCTCCAAAGCTAGTTACAAAAATAAAATCACCACTGATTCTAAAGACAACCACAAAGCATTCTACAGCTATGTCAAGAATCTCAATGGCAGCACTCAGATCTGCTCTGAGCTACAGCACAATGGCACTAGATATACAGAACCAACTGATATTGCCAACATCCTGGCAGATAGGTTAAGTGCAAACTTCACCCTCCCTCACCCCCGAAAAGGCCCATCACTATACTGAAAGAATGTAAAGACCCTGTAATCATGGCTGCACAAGTAAATACCGCACTCTCCAAAGCCAAGAACACAGCATCCATGGGGCCTGACAACATCCCAGGCTGCGTTCTGCACAAACTACAGAACGAACTGGCACCCCACCCAAGTACCATGTTCAATCATAGCCTCACTTTAGGCTTTGTGCCTACTGAATGGCACACAGCGATGGTTATCCCACTCCACAAAGGGGGCACCATCACAGACCCTGGAAACTACTGCCAGTTTGCCTGACGAGCCTGGTCTGCAAGGCCATGGAATGTATATCATCTTGGAACTTATAAACAAGAACATAAGTAACCTCCAAACTCTGGACCCCACTCTGTCTGGGTTTGTAAAAGGTAGTTCATGTCTCCTAAACCGGATTGACTTCTTTGAAGCAGCCACCAGAGCTGTGGACGAGGATAAGGTGGTGCACACAGCCTATCTTGACCTTGCCAAGGCTTTTGACACCATCCCCCACTCTGGAATTATACATAAACTAGACTGGGCATAAATCCCTATGTCACAGGATGGGTGGCCAACTGGCTCACTGACAGAACCCACACAGTGAAAGTAGTCAATTCCAAATCCAACTTCAGACCAGTGACAAGTGGAGTATCACAGGGCTCAGTCCTGGGTCCCCTCCTGTTTGGCATCTACATCTCAGAAGTCCAAGCTAATACAGCAGGTCTTTGGCTAATGAAGTTCGCAGATGACTGCAAACTAGGTGCCATAATAGAATCGCCTAATGATGTGCACATTCTACAAAGGAGCCTCACTGAGATTGATGCTTGGTGTCAAAGTCATGGTCTCAAGCTCAGTGCCAAGATGTGCATTGTCATCCTCTGTTGGAAAAACACTGTACCTATGAACTATCACATAGGCGGTAGCTTACTAAACACCAAAAGTGTGATAAGACACCTTGGGACATAGGTGGACATTAGTCTCTCCTTTGATAATCACATCGCCACAGTAGACAGGAAATCCTTCTACATGGAAACCTCATCACAAAGGGGTTCACCTCCAGAAAGAGGCCATTGTTCTTCTCTACTCATCCCTCATCAGACCCATTATAGAGTACAACTCCCTGTTTGGCATGTACCTCGCAAGACATTTACAACAACTAGAAAGGCCACAGAAATACCTCACTAAGAAGATTATCGGCCTCAAACAGATGCCATACACAGATCATCTCAAAAAAACTCCAGCTCTATTCAGTCGCTTATTGCCTACTCAAAGGCGACCTCTGCCTAACATACAAAGCCATGCCAAACCCAGATCTGTTGAACATGCTACACTTAAAGGAAACCCCAATCCCTCCGAGCCACACACTCCAGAGACCTAAACCTTGCCACCACAGTAAATAGAACATGCTGGAGGGATAGATTCCTGTCCCAGAGACTTCCCATGCTCTGGAACAGACTACCCATTCATGTCAAGCAAAGCTCCTCATTAGCCGTCTTTAAGAAAAATCTCAACAATTGGATGGGAAATAGGAAATTCACCCTGGGGATCACTTCTCGGCTCTGCTAGACAGGGGCACAGGAAAATAACTTTCTTGGGTGGCGAAAGTCAGGTAACTTTTTTGACTAGGCTTATATAGGCCCAGGGCCGATAATCTAGTACCTACCTATGAACCTATAATACAGTTTGATTACTTTTGTATAAATGGAAATTCACTCATGTCACACGTGATAATTCAATAAAGGTGTTTCAAAAAGAATAGCATGAGAAGCATGAATGTTGTCTACAAACACAGAATAGCCACCAGCACTAAAGAGTACCATCAGGCCTACTTTAGGTAATTATGAAAACTCTGTATTAGTACCATGACATGATCCAAACTCAGTGCAAATGGCACTACCCACATCAACCCGGAATCTACAGCTAACATCTTGCTCTGATTTCACTACACCTATTATACCACCATCCTCTGTACCAATTTAGGCCAAACCCTCCATCAATATGGGCAGTTTCAACAACCATCTCCGCAAGACAGCTCCTCCATGGAGCCAGAGAACATCCCTAGCTGCTTAATGTAAGCTTAAAGCACCAATTAGTCAAAAATATCCTGAACATATTCAATTATAATTTCTCCACGACACATACCTGAATAATGGAGAATGCCACAGTTGCTTCCTTCAATAAAGGTGGCCTACTTACCCAGGTAACTATAGGACCATCAGACTCACTAGCCTTCTCTGTACAGACATAAAACAAATTACTGTAGAGCTAACTAGGAAGAACATACAAAATCTGCTGACCCTAGACCTTTCACAGTTCTGCTTTGTGAAGAGTAGATTACACTTTTTTAATCTTGGGTGAAGGACTTCCTGTTCACTTGCAGCATTCCATGGGATTCTGTCCTAGGCCCTTTCCTCTTTGGAATTTACTTCTCTTAAGTATAAGTAAAAGCTGATCACCTACATCTGTAGATGACTGGAAGAAATACATTATAGTCATTTTTGGTAAAATTGGTGTTTCTGTACTGTATCACACAAAGATAACTCACCTTAAGATTGATGCTATGATATGGAATTAAGGAACTTGCAAATAATTAGCTGTAAATCATATCTCCAATACTATCAGAAAATCTTTCTTTGTCTTCTCGTCTACAGTTGGTTCCCATCCTGATCCCAGTTTGTCCTAATTCCCCTTTATTCTCATCTAATCCATTCAATTAGAGAATACAATGTTTCATTTGGCATGTATCATTTTAAATAACTTTAAAGTAGAAAAACTCCAAGTTATAGACAAAGATATTCAAGGCTGCAAATCTCCATTTCATATACAACAGGATATCTGGAAATACAGTCACACTTGCCTGAAATTTCCTTCTGCCATACACCTTTCTATACAAGTAGACATCCGAGGCTTGAATCCATAATCCTTTAGATCAGAACAGCGAGTAACAATGGTCACAAAGAGTGAACAAGGTTGGTGTCGCCTTCTTAGAATGTTACAGGAAAATTTTTATCTTGCTCAACATTTTCCTCTATATTCTGTGAAAAACTGGTAGCTGGATAACTTGGCTCAGGTTCACTTCTGTAATGACTTTGGGCACGAAAGTGGGGTTAGTACATAGGTTTGACTTAGCTATGTGAAATAGCAGAAAGTTCTTTGCACATTAAGGCCTGGAGCTGTAAAACTCTTCTGTCTCATGTTACCGCAATTAAAAAGTTGTTTTTCCTAGATAAAACCATAACATAGCAGTTAGTAGTGGGTTTGACTAGTAGCAAGGTCACTTTTTCCAGCATAAAGTTAAGTGCCTAGGCTTCAAACAATGACCATGTAGGGATATGTGTAGAATACCCTTCAGAAACAACCACAGGTGGGTTGGATGCTAAGAATGGGTATACCAGCAGACTAGCAGTTGAGGTTTATGCTAATCCAGAAAAAAAGCTTGAAGAGGTACTGAAGATCCGAGTGCATCTCCTTGCTTAAGCATAAGGTTCCTCCTTTGAAATCAGCTGGTAAATCACTTCCACTTTGTTATGCATAATTTTCTAGTACTTGGTCTCAGCCTACCAATGATTTTTAGCATGTACATAGAATAAGGGTGTCCAAAGGGAAATAAACTAGCATTCTCCAAGCTAATAGACCCAGGCCAGACAGGTTGTAGTATTTAAAAGACACCCTGCAGTGGGCCAGAAGGGGCAATTAGTGTGATTTTATCCATTCATCCTTGATCTTTTGAATGACCTGGTGATGAAGGGAATTGTGGAGAATGCAGACAGAAACAGACCCCTTCAGTTCAGGGAGAAGCCATTAGCTTCCAAAACTTCTCTGTGAAGCATTCTGAAACAATTTAATTTTTTAAGCTGCATATTCAGCAGAGAAGCAATAATTCCATCTCTCACATTTGCTGGTAATGTATATTTATTTACTGATCTTTGATTACTGTAAACATTTGGCAGGGTAGAAGCACATTTTCAGTAGAGACCCAGGTAGAAAAGCTCCAAAGTATTAGAAAACATTCTAAGAACAGTAATTTTATGGCCTTTAAAAATAATAAAAAAAAAAAAAAAAACAAATACAATTTAATTCTAGAAATGCTACAGGAATAATTTGCTATTTAGTATACATTTGGGTGGGCTCACAGAAATCCTACTCAACTATTCTGCCATTAAGTTCGGTGTGGATATAATGTTGCTATCTGAAGGAATTTGCACTATATTGCCTGATCCAAAGCCTAACTGACTACCTGCATAGATAAGAATGATTTCCCCCTGCTATGTTTATCACTATTGTGTTGTCTTTAATCATCTTCAGGGTCCCTGGCACCAAGTCTATTTTGAATACTCTCAAGAGCATAAATGACTGCTAACTTTTCTATTAGGTACAGTGTTCTTGACTCATAATTTTATGTGCCCTGCAGCTTTAGGTCGACAATGTAAGCACCTCAAGGCTCCTCTGATGTAATTACAGTTAGGATCTTGTGATATGGTTCTCTGAAGGGTATCCACAGATGACTTTGAACCTGCTTCACCCACCAGCCTAGTTCTGTCTTCACACAAGGTAACACTGGGATGTATTTCTTCAGGAGTTCTGACTGCTGGACCCTGATGTTCCTTAATGTCCACTGTAATGTTCTCATGTAATCTGGCTAGAGGGCGAACATAGAATAATGTCATGTGGCCTAAAATCTTCCAGGTTTGGATGGCAGTCTATTTGAACACATCTGTCATGTTTGTGAAGGCAGCTAGAGACTCCACACTCTCTGCTGGGAAGAAAGCACAGCAGGTATTACTCTCCATGATTGCTCAAATTAATGTGTCCAGAGCTAAGATCAGGTTGGACTTTAGGTGGCTAAGAGTGAAACCTAAGCAGTTCAGGCACTGTATTGTGTAGTGTTGAGCCTTCTGGAGTTTCAGCCTAGTTCAGTTGTCTAGACAGGTATAAACACAGATACTCTTGGTTTTGCAGTACATTACAAGGGCAAAACTACTATTAAATACTTTGCCCAATAGCTAAACCAAACGTAAACAAATTGGTAATGAAGGCCTTCTACCACAATCCTCAGGTACTCTGCCTTTGAAACTGACAGATGAAGGTAGGTTTACTTGAGGTTGAGTATAACCAAGAGTACTTAAAGGGTCAATATAGGGGACAATCTGAATTTTAGAATTAAGTATTTGGGTCAGCAATCTTGGGATTTCCAAGTATTTGCTTTGTTTTAATGGATCCAGAATGAGTCTCCAATGACCATTCTTTCTTGAAACTAGAAAAAAATATATTGACTAAAACCTCATTCCCTCCTATCCAGAGCCTGGTCTATGGTACCTAAAGTCAATGTTTCCACAAGATCAGGCTTTATCATATATTTCTAATTTTTTTGGCAATGACTGAATTCCCTTCTTCTGTGACTGGTCATGAACTGGGGTTTGCATCCTTGGGAGACTATGCTGTAAAAGCATTGATCTGTTATTACTGAGAACCTCTATCTGGCACAAAAGGTCAACCAACCTCATGTATGGGGGTTGATAGAAAGAGAAGTGTCTTTCTTTAACAGTGTAATTTTTACTGCATGTGGGGAACAGGTGGTTCACTGTCCCTGTCATTGTCCTCTCCTCCATTTTCTTGAAAACACTATAATCAACTGTTTGAGAAAGAATGCACTGAGGAGTTGCACCTTAAAATCCTCAAACATGACTGGGATCTTCAGCGAAGGCAGTCTCTTGATTTCAAACCCTGCTGCATCAGCACTGAATACTGCATTTACCACACCCACATTTCATAGCATCCCTCCCAAGTTACAATGAAGTTTGAGCTTGGTTAAGTACGAAAGTAATTTAGTTTTCATCCTGCAGTCTCCTACAGCTTTTAACATGTTGTTTGAGGATGAAGTCTTGATATTTTAAAATGTGGGTTTGGCACTTTAAAGCGCTAAAAGCCAGAATTACAAATGTAAAAACATTTTTAATCATGTCTAATAATCTGTTTCCCTGTCATTAAAAGTAGCGTTCTTTTTCAGAGCTAGCCTAACAATTATAGCAGATTAAAGAGGAAATTCTTAAGTGTTCATGAGAGTCTTTTACCTAAAAAACAGCCACAACTTAAGTGAGGGGACATTGGTGACAGTCTGGCACCAGGAAAACAGCAACAAAAGCTTCCAGAAGAGCTCTATGGACAAGAAAAAATATCTACTTCTCTGGGTTGGCTAGGGCCTAGAGGGTACATTGTCTCTTTCCTAGGAAGCGGAGACCTCCTCATGTATCAAAAACTATAAATTATCTCTCATTAAGGACAGGACATCTCCAAAAAGGAGGTCCTCAGAGGTATCTCAGAGAACTGTGTCATCACTATTTGTGTCATGGAATAGGAGCAGAACATCTGTGATTTAATATTCCAGGTCCTCTTCTCCTTCCTCATAATCTGATAAGTCAGAGTCTCTTAGAGGGGACCATTACATTTTCCTTTTAGAAGGCTGGACTCAAAGAGGGCTATCCTGGTTCAGGCTTTAAGTTTTGCAGAAATTGAAAAAAATCCTTGAGCCAGCTTAGCCCAGTGTGCCTCACCTACTGGTACTAGTTGCTTGGTATGGACCCAGAGGTTTGCGTCTTCTGAAAAAGGTCAATCATGAGGGATTTGAAAGTCATGGTGGATATCCCTGTGTTCCCATTTCTTAGCAGCATGGACTATAGCCAATCAATTTTATGGAACATAAGTCTGGTTCTCACCTATTTTCTTGAGTTAACTCCAATGGTAACTGCAAGGGGCCGAATGTGTTGCAGCTTCAGAAAATGCACTCCCAGATGTTACAGCTGTAATAGAAGCACAGGCTGGTAAAGGAACTCAGTTGGGTTGACATTCTTGGACCTCAGACCTTTCAGAGACTTGTCAGTCTCCTTGGTCTTCCTTGACCTCTCCATATACTTGTAATTTTTCAAGGGGACATCCATGCTGCTACATTGAGAGTCTAAGGACATAGCAGGGTTATATAAAACAGCTGCTACTTTTATTTTATGTATGCCAGAAGGACCTTACATCTGGCACTAACAGACTTGAATCCGAGTCACTGGCATATAACAAAATTACCAACATTACTCTAACCTCAAGCAGTAAATATTCTTAGTATGGAAGTCATAAGAAGTCCGATGACTGCAAGTACAATTGTTTTTACAAGGGCAGACATGCCCTACACCTCCACCTTGGGCATGCATCTTTCAGAATTTTACCTAATCTTGTTAATATAAATCCAAATAAAACTTTACTGAAAACTGAAACAGAAGGGTACCCAATGGGGTATTTATCAGCTTGGCTCTTTACATGAATCCTGGACCAAAGATCTTGTGAACATACTGTGCAGAATAGTGCACTTTACACCAGCAAACATAACATGAAAAAATAGAGATATTAACATATGCCATCTTTGTACCATGTATATGATGACATCTGAAATATGGCAACATTAGCACAGCTGAGTGGAAAGAGTGCTCAGCCCTGAAAGTCTGTCTGGATGTTGAATATCAGCCTGCAGCAGAGCTCACCAAAATTATGATTGCAACAGTGATCCACACGTAGATCTGGACACTAAAAATTTTGTCAACTTCTATAGTCTTTCTTAAAACCATACAGGTTGTGCAGCAGCTTTGTATAGTGTCCATTTTATAAAAACAATACTGAACTCTGCATAACTTGCAACTTAACTGTGAAACACCAACATGCAGGACATATATCTACATGTGTTAAGATATAAAAACAAAATATGCTAGACATTTATAGAAGCATTCGTTGATCAGGTTAGTCCTATTAGGCCGGTGGCCTCATTTCAGGGAGAGGCCCAAAGTGGTACTTATACTAACTAGAAGGAATTTGGCAAGGGCAGCAGTGAAACTGCCTTCATTGTTTGACAAGTACCATGGGATTTTTTTATATTTTTATATTCATCTGTGCCACTACTACTCAGGCAGATACAGCTTTAATTTTACATCTCATGCAAACAATGGCAGACTCATTAATGCAGCACCCACATAATGCTGGATGGCAGTATCATGAATAGAAAATGAAGTTCTCTGCCCTATGTCCACTGAGAGCCAGGACAGACTTTGGCTCTCTGTGACCCTAAATGCAATAAAGCAATGAAGCATAAATACATTAGCAACAGTGGCTTTTTCAAATTATGTAGATTGTTCTATTATAAAAGGAACCATTTAGTACAGAAAAGAAGTTGTGCTAGAATTGATGTACAAACCAACATAATCACTTTATAAATATGGTTGATAACTTTGGCAGATAAGTATTTCTGTACCTAGATATTTTAGAACTTCTAGCACTCTGGATTATGGGTTCGGTATTTGTGGCTTGGTATTAAGACAGTCAGGATCTCACAGGAGTATAAGTTTTGAATATTTTCCAACTCAAGGACTGTACTGACAAACTACTTTAGCTCCATGTTTAACTGAGACTTCTGTAACAGATGTTTTGCTACATAGCATTTAAAATTTGGTACATTTATGGGAATGATAATGATCCAGGTCAAATTTGAAAATGGTAATATGATCAATTAACATACCTGGTTAACATCACTGATAATTTTAAATCTATTGTTGCACTATTCTTGACTCTACTGCCATTCTGTCTTGTAACATTCCTTCCTGGTTCTTACATATAACATGATGATCATATGCTGTAGAGGTGGCTGTAGCTCTAGTGGAATGTGGTCTGACATTGGCTGGAACAGTCTTTCCATGAAAGGAATAACAGAATCTGATGCAATGTCCAATCCATTTAGAAATAGTCTGTTTTGAAATTGCTTTTCCTTGGACTGCAGGGGCGTAAGCTACAAAAAGTTGTTCAGACTTCCTACTGGCCTTGGTTCTGTCCAGGTAGTATCGAACTTGTCTGTGAATGTCCAAGGTATGCAACAGTCTTTCCCCTTATTCTCAGGATTGGGGAAGAAGGCAGGCAGATGAATGGCTTGATTTAAAGAAACCCTAGATACCACCTTTGGCATAAAAGTAGGGTTGGTCCTTAATGAAACCCTGTCTCTGTGAAAAATAATAAAGGGTGGTATTGCCATTAGTGCCTGTAACTCCAAAACCCTTCTTGCTGAGGTAATTGCCAACAGGAAAGCTGTCTTCCAAGAGAGAAATTGCAAGTCAACTGAAGCTGCAGGCTCAAATGGAGGTAGAGTCAGTTTTTCTAGGACAAAATTGAGGTCCCAGGCTGGCACTGGGGCCTTTCTTGGTGGCTTAATGTTCTTGATTCCCCTGAGGAATTGCCTTAGTAAAGGATGAGAAAAAACAGGAGGATCAGTGTTGTATCTAGCTGAAATAGCAGATGCATGTATCTTTATGGAAGAATATGAGAGGCCGTTCTTTAACATATCTGCCAAATATTCCAAGATGAGTGGGATGTTCAACAATGATGCATCATGTCCCTTGCTGGTATTCCAATTGCTGAATCTTTTCCACTTTGCTAAGTAAACCTTTCTGGTGGATGGTCTTCGAGCCTCTGTTAGTATCCGCTGAACTTCCTTGGAGAGAGATAAGCTGAATTTATTTATGGGATCTCCCAGGCTGTTAGCTGCAGTGTCTGAAGATTTGGATGCAGTGTTTCGAAATTGTGTTGAGTCAAAAGTAGAGGCCCACCTCCTGGTGTGACATATGCTCCGTAGTAGTGGGTACCAGTGTTGTCTTGGCCAGTCCGGAGCTATTATGATTCCCTTGGGTTTCTCTGCTTTGATCTTTAGTAATACTGAGGTCATCAGTGGCAGAGGTGGGAATGCATAAATTGCTAGGGAGTTCCAGTTGAATGAGAGGGCATCTATTTTCCAAGCTTTTGGATGGTATGTCCTTGTGCAGAATTTTGGTAGAAGATGGTTGAGGTGAGAGGCAAATAGGTCCACTTCTGGCTTGCCCCATGTCGAAGTGAGTTGTCTGAAGGCCTTCGGATGTAACCTCCACTCGTGTGGACCTGTGAAATTCCTGCTTAGGCTGTCCACCAATACATTGTCTTTTCCTGGAGCAAACTGGGATTGTAACTGGATGTTTAGGCTCAGTGATTTCTCCCAAAGCTGCATTGTCAGTCTGTAAAGGGGGTAAGAGTGGGTGCCCCCTTGCTTGTTTATGTACCACATCACCGTGGTGTTGTCTGTCCGTATCAGTAAATGGCCTTGCTGGAGTTGGTGTTGAAAGGCCTCGATGGCATGCATTACTGCCAGCATTTCCTTTTGGTTTATGTGCAGATGTGTTTCCTTTGGAGACCATTGTCCTTGTATACACCTGCCTTCCATGTGCGCCCCCCATCCAAGGTCTGAGGCATCTGTAGTCATGGTCTGTGGTTTTTTGAATGACATACCTGTGTTTGCCTGGCTCACCGAGGCCCACCATAGGAATTCCTTTTGTAGGCATGGGATGAGTGGTATGATTGTCTCCAAGTTGTTGCTGTGTTGAGACAAAATGCTTTTTAGGTACCATTGAAGCTTTCTCATGTGTAGTCTTGCTAATGGAACCAGGAGAATGCAGGATGCCATGTAACCCAGGGCCTGTAGGAATCTCCTTGCAGTCATCTGGGTGAGTTTTGCTAAACCTTTGAAATAATGAGTTAACTTCTCTTGCTTGTCTTCTGTCAGGTAAGCCATCTGAGAGGCTGTGTCTAGTTTGGCTCCTAAGAAGATTATTTTCTGGGATGGCTGCAGTCTTGACTTTTGGAAGTTGACTGTGTATCCCAGAGCTTGAAGTAATTGTATGACATAATCCAGGTTTTTTGTCAACATCAATTTGTCGTCCGCTTGTATGAGGCAGTCGTCCAGGTACGGGTAAATTTGTATCCCCTGGAGCCTGCAATGAGCAATTACTGAAGCCAGGCATTTTGTGAATACTCTGGGTGCAGTAGATAAGCCAAATGGCAATGCTGAGAATTGATAATGCTCTGGCCCTGCAAGAAATCTGAGGTATCTTCTGCAGCTGTGTCTGATAGGGACATGCAGGTATGCCTCCTTGAGGTCCAGAGTAATCAGCCACGACCCCTTGCCCAGCATGGGAAGGAGTTGCTGTAAAGTCAGCATTTTGAACTTTGGTACTATGAGAAATGTGTTTAAAGCGGACAAGTCCAGTATTGGTCTCCATTGAGATTCTTTTCTTGGAACAAGGAACAGTCTTGAGTAAAACCCCTGGTCTTGTTCTTGTTGTGGAACTCTTTCTATTGCTTTCATCCGAGACAGCAGAGTGATTTGCTTGATAGCCTCTGCCCTCTGATTTTGTGGTAGGTTTGGCATGCCTTGTTTTCTTGGTAAGGTATGAAAATGAAACCTGTACCCTCGGTCTATAATGTCCAAAATCCATTTGTCCTTTGTCAGTCTGTGCCAGTTTTCTGCAAACAGAGATAACTTCCCCCCAAGGGAGCTTCTAGTTGTTCCCTGGTAGGCGGTAGTAGAGGAAAGTCATTGAGATTGTGGTTGTGTGGCAGGTGAAACCCCTGCGTCACTTCTTTGGTTTCCTGGCTGCCATTGTCATCCCCTGTAAGAGCCTCTGTATTGGCCTCTTCCTCGGTCATGTCTGTTCTTACCCCTTTGAAACTTTTCTGGATTAGGAAAGGACCAGTTTTTTGAAGGCCAATTCCTACTGAATCTGGGGGGTTGAACCTGGCGGAAATCTTTCACTGTCTGAACTGATTTTGCTTTTTCTTCGATGGTCTTTAACACATCCTTAGCATTTGCACCACAAAGCTTGTTCTTTTCCAAAGGTGCATCCAGAAGTTTTGCTTTTACATGATCTGTTAGAGGTTGATCTTTTAACCAAGCATGTCTACGAATGACTGCCCCTGTCATAGCTGCCCTACATGAAGCTTCCAGTGCATCATATCCACACTGCAGGAAGTGATTGCTTACTTGCTGAGTGTTATGTACAGCTTCCTGCAAGGTCTTCCTGTCTAAAGGATCAGGAGTGGCTAATGTTTTTTGTAAATCTTCTAACAGATAATCCTGATATTGTAACATATGAAAAAGGCAATTTAAAGCTCTCATAGATAAGGTAGTGGATGTATAAATCTTTTTGCCCCATCTCTCTAATGACCTAGCTTCCCTGTTGGAGGGCAAAGGATTTTTCGAGGTGGAGGCTGAAACTCCTTTAGGCCCCTGTGAAATAGTTTCCAAATCAGCAGTATGGGCCCTGAATAAATGGGAATGAGTTTCTGGGACCCTGTAATACCTGTCTGGCTTGGCTGGAGCTGGAGGAAGAGAATCAGGGGTAGCACTAGAGTCAGAATACAAATCATCCAGAACATCAAGTACAGGAGGAGTAGCTAAGGGCCTGTGCTGAGGCTTCTTAAGGAAAGTCCTAAGGTGTTTCCTAGAATCAGAATATTCCTGACCTTGCCACTTGAAATGTTCCCTCATGGTGTGCAGAACTTCCCCAAAAGAAATATCCTCCGGAGGGGAAGCCGAGGGGATGGAATCTTCTGCATCCGAGTCCTCATAGGTCTGAAAGAGCTCTTCCTGGCTATCAGAGTGGACAGAGCCCTCAGAATCTTCATCTGAAGGAGTAGGGTCAGAGGGTTCAACCCGGGGCCTTTATCAGGAGGGGGCTGGGATCCTCTCTCAGGATGGGCCTGTGAACCTCTAATCATGGAAATTAAATCAGCAGCCATGGACATAATTTGTGTCTCTGGAGTCGGCTGAGGTAAGGATTTAGAAGTAATATGCTTTGTTTTGCTGGCTGCCTTAGCCCTAGTGTAGGCCTTAATAGACATGGCCATAGGGGGCCTGGCAGCTCCACATGCAGGAGTGACCTTGTCTACAGCAATGGTCTCGGGCATTTCCTCGGTTTCGGTATCCGGAGGAAAATCTATAACTGGCGTCAGAGTAATGTCTGGAATCGGAGTCGTCGGTAATGCGGTGTCTTCGGTTCGGAGTGGTGGAGAGACCGTCTCAGAGGGAACCGGAGCACTCGCGGTAGGTTTTGGTGTGGAGTCGGTAGTAGACGCGGGCCGAGGATGTCGGTCCCGGTCTTTTCGCTTTTTGGGAGTTTGCGATGTCGGGAGATCCGACGGCATGGTGTAAGCAAAATTATCGCCGAAGAAATCTTCAGCGAATTCCGCCCAGCGCCTGAGAGTGCGCTTGTTGAAGCGGGCACAGGCTACACAGGCCGAGACGTCGTGGTCTGGGCCCAGGCAAGGGAGACAGTAAGAGTGGAAATCCTTATGAGGTATTTGTTTACCACAAGAAATACAATTGTTAACTTTTTCAGTAATTTCTGACATCGGCTGAGGCAAGAAAAGGTCCCCAACGGGGTACTTAGCTTTTTTGATGACTTCGGTATCGTAGAATACAGGAGCTGACCGACCGGCACTTGCGAACTGCTTCTGCTTCGGGCACCGTGCGGCAAGAAAGACTGAAGAAAATGGCGTCGGCTGATGCTTATGTACTCCAGCCGCTCTGACGTCGGAGAGAAATGCGACATCAGCCGTCGGACCCAGACTTTGGAATCCGGCCGACCGAGGGTTGCCTGAGGCAGGACAACCCACATGTTATGACTGCAGTTGCATTCTTGAAGGACATCCTCCTGGACCATCTGTCCATGAGAATATCGTAGTACGCATCCTTGAGGTCTATGGAGCACATCCAGTCCTCCCGCAAAAGGGGCAGGATGGATTGTATCGTGACCATCCAGAATTTTTCCTTGGCAATGAAAAGGTCCATTGTTGACAGGTAGAGAATCGGCCTCAAGTCCCCCGTCTTTTTTGGCACCAGAAAGAACCTGGAGTAGATGATCCAGACTGGTCTGGGGGCACATGCTGGATGGCTCTTTTTTCTAACAGCTTTTTTATTTCCAAAGCTGTGGCCTCCCTTTGAGTGGGTGGAACATCTGGGAGGTGCCTTGAGTAAGGGGGCTTGTTTATGAAGGGGATTGAATAGCTTCTGGATATTATCTGAAGCACCCAGCGATCTGTTGTGATGGACTCCCATTGAGCCAGGTGCCTCGAAAAATGCCCCCTGACTGCCGCCAGAGAGGAGCAGTCGGGCAACCCCTCAGGGCTGCTGCGCAGGTCAGTCGGAAAAGGGTTCCCCTGACCCGAAGTTCTTTTGTCCCCCTCTGCCTCTGGGCCGGTGTCCACCTTGTTCCCGTCTGCCTCTGGGGGAGGAGGAGTCCTGAGCATTCTGGGCCTGCTGAGATTTCTGGAACCACATCATCTTCTGCCCTCACTGGCTTCTGGAGAAGGACTTTTGAGGGGTACAGAAGCGGATTCCGATGGCTGACAGCATTTTTCCGTCTTTCTCACTCTGGACCAGCATCCTGCGGATGGTCTTCCCGAAGAGGATCGACCCGTCAAAGGGTGCATTCGTGAAGGATGCCATGAATAGTTCTCAGAAATCGCAAAGTCGAAGACAGGCATGATGCCTTAAGGCGATACCGGACCCACTAGCTCTAGCGACTCCCTCCGTGGCATGGGAAAGTAGCCACATAGAAGTATTAGACACTGACTTGAGAGTGGCCATACGATCAGAGAAAGTCTGTTTATCCTCGGCGGACATGGACTCTGGGGAGACTCAGCTTTGACCAGGTCCTGCTGCAGTCTGATTAAATGAGTCAAGTAATTCAGCACCCTTATAGAGAATGTAGCTGAAGCAAAAGTCCACTTTCCAATGTGGTCTATTGCCCGAGACTCCTTGTCAGGGGGGTGGACCGAAGAACTTTCCTGGGAGAGTTTCTTTTTGGTGGCTGCCGCCACCACCATGGCATCAACCGGGGAACCCTTGCTCCATGAAGCTCTGTCTGCAGGGGGACTAAGAACATTATCGGGCCTTCTGGGTATTGACTCTACAGTGTCCAGCTCCTTCCACGCCCTGGTGGTAATCAGGTCGACCAGGGGGTCGGCTGGGGGGACACCCAAGAGATAGATGGGCCTGTGTCAAATGCCTCCAGGAATACAGACTCGTCAGAGGAGGGTTTTTGGGCGGACCACCCCCTCTTTGGCGGAGTATTTCCATAATGTCTCCAAAGGAGATGTTGTCGGGGGTGATTTGGGGGAACCCTCCCCTTCTTCCAAATCGGTAATCTTGGTGAGGGACTCAGGGGAGTCCCAAGTGCCTCCTTTTGCACAGGTGTTTGTGAGGGACATCCTTGGGGGGACTGCCCGAGGGGGGCTCACCAATGGATTCATGTTCCTCCAGGGGAACTGGCTGGGGCATCAACGACACAGGCTAACCCTGGGGGGGACTGGATGATGGAGGACAAACTGAGCTGCGAGGGAGCGGGGGCAGGCCCTGAGGAAAGAGTAAGGGGTCTTGATCCCCCAGAGAGAACCCTCTCCACCACGTTGAATGCCGAAGGGGAAGCGGCCTCTCTAAGACAGGTGGCCGGGGCCCTCGGATCCGATGAGGGTATTGGTGCCGAAGCGGTCGGACCAGAGAGGATGGTGTGCTCCGACCGCAAAGGAGCCAAAGACACACTCACCCCCCCCCCCGGATCTGATGCCCAGCTCTCAGCTCAGAGAGCTCGGATCCGAAAGCAGATCTGATAAGCTTGAGGGCATGGCTGGTGTCAAGGTAGTAATAACCATCGGTGCCAATCCCCTGGCTCCGGGGCTCATCGGATCTGAAGACTCCGAAATCCGGTGGTGGATCGGAGAAGGAGCTATTGGGGTGAACAGTGGAGCTGAACTCCCACCTAGAGGGGGGAAGGCAGCAACACTCCCATCTGCAGCTGAGTTTGCAAGAATCGATGCATCATCCAGTCTATATCTGCCTCCAAGATGCTGCGAGTAGACCTGGAGGAAGCCACCAAAGCCAGCCGGGAGGGCCAACGCGATGATGACATTGAGGATGGTTGGGTCTCCTCCTCCAGCTCCGGGGAGGAACGTGGCTAACGGAGCCATGGGGAGGAAGGCGGACACTCTCACTGGAGAGGAGAGCACTTTAGCTGGAGGGGCCGAGGGGTCCAATTCGGCCTGCCACTTGCGGCTTCTTTCTCTCTCTCTCTCTCTCTCTCTTGTTCTCGCTCTCTCTCCCTTCTCGTTTCTATCATTCTTGGCCTCTCGTTCTCCCTTAGACAAGGTGGGAGGGTGAGTCCCAGACAGGGGAAGAGGGCCGGTTGGCTGGGCAGCCGCAGCCATGGCTGTCGCTACAGAGAGGGAAGGAGAAGAAGCCGATTCTGTGGGGAGAAGACCTGCCAGAATCAGCTTGTTCCTCCTATCCCGTAAGGCTCGGTGGGTTGAAGGCCGCACAAATCTGGTAGCCCGAAGAAAGGTGCAGAATCCCCAAGCAAATCACACACTGAGTGTGACCATCCGCTGGCGACAGCTTATGGCCACACTCAGAGCACTTGGAAAAAGTCACTTTATGACTTTCAGCCATACTAGAGACACACACGAGCACCTGAAAGAGGGAAAAAAAGGGGCCTACTAAGGGATGACAACTACCAAAGGTGAAGGGGGAGATAAAGGCTAGGGAGAATGAACACCCGAAGAAAGGTACTAAAATACATGCACACACAAAAAAAAGTAGACTAAAAGAGAAAGTTTGTAGTAAAAAATGCTACACTTGCCTGGAGGTCTAAGAATCCCGTGCTTGGCAAAGCCGCAGCAAATGAGATCTGGGGATTGGAAGGAGGTTGCAGTGTAGCATGGGTAAGGGGGAGGAGCTTGGAGCTCGGATATTTTTGCTTGGTATGCTGCTGGCTCAGATCCGTGTCGGATCCGTAACTCACAGGTTGCTGATCAAATGAAGTTAACTACTTCAGATAACTGTTTTCTACTTACTTTCATAGAACTTACTCTCTTGCTTTCAATTGTCATTTTCCTTAACTTCCGTTACTTCGTTATCCAAGTATAAATGCAGGCCTCAGTTGTAAAGCTAACCACAACCAACAATGGTATACTGCTGTACTCACTATTAAATTAAAATGCACGGACCTGAACTGACAGTGTGCTGTACAGAAATAAATACATAAAATATCTCTTAGTAGAATTAAAACACATACATAAATTGCTCTGTAATTGCTCATTAAGCTACAACTCACTATGGTTATAACATCAGTATAATGAGCTTAAAAGTATAACGTTAGCCCAAAGAAAAAAAAAACTGCTTGAGTATACTTAGGGGCTGTGCCCCTACATCTCCAACTTGGATAACAAATTTTCAGCTTGCACAACAGAGGAAAGGGGAAAAGTTTACCTTTTTAAATCTACCATTTTAATGAGTTACAGCCATGATGAGTTGTGCCACAATGACCCAATTCACATCCTTAAATAACAGCTTTCAGACAGTCACCACTTTTAATGCATGTTTATCAAACACTACAAATTTCACAGTCTACTTTTAAAAGTGGAATACCAAGACACACCACCAGGATGTTTGTCATGGTGTTAAATCTTTGGACCACAAGGTCTGTATTTTTTAAAAAGTGTAGATTTGGCCTCTAAGAATGAGCATGGATAAAATCTACACAGGAAAATTGATCGATTAACTGGAAAATCACCATTACTGAAGTCTAACAAGAAAGCAAACAGCTCTAGAAAATAGCACAATAGCAAAATGAAAGATGCTTTTTAACTTATTTGACAAGATATGGAACACAGCGAAAAAGATCATTGCCTAAAAGAGAGGGATACTCAAAAAACTAAGTTTAATAAATACGTGATCTGACCTTAAATACATTCAGAATAGTAAAGAATTAAAAAAAATGCTGAACAGAAAATGAACATGCCAAAAACAATACAGTTTTATCTCAAGGTAACATGAAATAGCTTGAGGCTGTTTCTTAGTGAGAAAGGGATCTGGAGACAGCTTGACGTATTATAATAACAGAAACAAATTAGATCCTTGGAAGAGTTCAGATGCCAAGCTGCCCACGTCCTACAGTCTTAATCTTACTGGTTTTTAGAAATGTGGGCCTAAAGTTAGAGCACTGGTTATCTTGGTTCAGTTTTTATCACAGGCACACCAGCAAAGCTGAAGAGATAAACCTTGTCTTGATAATGGTGGTGCTGCCTACACTGCTGAATGACTATAAAAATAAGAGCCAAAAAAGAAAGTACAGTTCTTTAAGATCTCACCATAACAGTTGATGCACTACTTCTCATTGTCGCAATATTTGTTTTACTCTGGGGTCACCCTGCCTAGGATAGACTAATATTTGGCCAGCATACCAAAGCCATTTGTTTACACCTCCTAAGCATTGTATGTCAGAAGTATGTCCTACATACAAGGTGTATGGTACGTATGTGACATATAGACGCCTAATCCTCAGAAAAGAAGTACCCCAGAAGAACCAGAGCAATCCCAGAGAAGGTAAACAACATGTACATCCAGGAAGGTAAAAAGCAGAAAAGGATGGAAGAAAGACCCCTTGGCCAGATGGAGGGAACAGAAAGTAATAGTGGGCAGGGGTGAGAAACAGAATACTGCAACAATGAGTAATAGTACTACTACTACTGTTACGGTAAAATCTTACACAACTGTACTATTGTCTCCTTATCACTGTTGCAGTATTCTTTACTCTTGGGAGAATAAAAAAACTACTGGAAAGCATGGGAGGAGAAGACAGAGAAGAGCCTTCCTAAACCCATTATGTTTAGCCCTGGCAAAAGCCACTCTGGCCCTGTAAACGACATCCAACTTGTAATGTTTGGTAAAAGTGTGAACAGACCAATTAGCAGAATCCAAGATGGATCTAGTATCCAGACCCTTAAAAAAAGGACCAGAAAAGGTCACTGCCCTGGTAGAACGAGCATGAATGGAACAGGAAAGCTGCTTACCATAAAAAGAATAGCAAAAAGAGGAGTTAGGTACTGCCAAATGTAATTTCCTGGCATGAAAGAAAACAAGTTGCTCAGATTTCCTGATATGTTTTGTCTTGTCCTTGTAATATCCGAGCTATATTAGCCCAATGTTTGAAAAATCGACTCACTAGTAGACTGGAAAAAAGAGGGAAGATGAATGGATAGATTCAAGGACAAATCATTAACCAACTTGGGCATAAAAGGAGGACTGGAAAGAGAAGACGCTGTCCTTGTGAAAAACCAAAAAAGGAAGAACCACCATGAGTGCTTGAAGTTTAGACACCCTCTTGGCAGAATTAGCTACCAACAATACTGTCTTCAAAGTACAATGTTGTAGGGAAGAAGAAAAAAAACATGCTCAAGAGGGGACTGGGTCAATTTTTCAAGAACAAAATTAAGGTCCCAAGAAGGAAGAATAGGCTTTCTTGGAAGCATGATATGAAGGACACCTTTTAAAAATTTACTTCAAAACTAGAATCCAAATGTGAATTCAGAGGCAGAAATGACCGACAAATTAATTTTAACACATGAATATGCCAAACCAGAACTGAGCAACCCACACAAGAAATGACCATAGGGACATTCACAGTCCAACTCATGCTTGAGATATCAAACAGAAAATCTCTTCCATTTCATCACACAGGATTTTCAAGTAGTGAGTTTTCCTCCATCCTGCATAACCTGAAGCATGTCCTCAGAAAACTGGTGCCTGAAAGGAATCAAAGCCCTATCATCCAAAATGTAAGTAGAAGAGTGGACAAGTGAGGGTGAATGAAAGATCTTTTGTCTTGTGTGAGATCATCTCTCCTGTGAGGTAACTTGTGATGACTGCCCCTGGCCAGGTGAAATAAAATGGGAAAGCAGTGCTGTCTTGGCCAAAAGGGAGTTTCCAACAAAATTTTGGGTGTCTCTCACAAGATCTTGTGCAGGACTTGTGTTAGTAGAGAAAGAGGGAGATGAACATACAGAAACATCCCCCTTCCAAGAAAAAGGCATGGTATCCACTTTCCAAGAAAAAGGGCTTGGCATTCTAGAACAGAACTGGGGAAGTTGTCTATTTAGAGGGGAAGCAAAAAGATCTACCTATTGAGTACCCCACCTATACACAATACCCAGAAACACCTCCCTGTGAAACATCCATTTGTGAGGACTTGTCCTGAACCTGCTCAAAGAGTCTGCTACCAGATTGCTCTGAAGTGATGTAAACTGCTTGAAGAACCTAGTGATGGCAGACTGCAAAATCCCAAGCCTGAAGAATCCACCTGCAAAGAAGGTTAAGATTTCTTCCCCCTTGCTTGTTGATGTACATACCACATGACTGTGGTATTGTCTGTAAAAACCTTTTAGAGGACCAAAAAGCCAAAATAATTGAAAGGCCTGGAGAGCTAGAAGTAGACCCCTCGTCTCCTTGATGTTGATATGGTGTATCAGTTGTTAATGGGATTAAAGACCCTGCACTTGTAGGTGTTTGGAGGATGCTCCACACTATGATCAAAAGTACCTGTGTACAGCTCCTGAGTAGGGAGACAAAAATGAAAGGCCAGACCTGGACTCAGGGAAATCTGATGAATCCAGCAGCTGAGCTCGAGACATGGCAGAGTGAACAGATTCTTCAGAGGGTGGCAGTACTGGAGACAGAGAGTCTTGAGAACAGTGAAATGTTTTCACTTGGAGTTTGGCAAAAGGAACCATGGGAATGGTAGATGCCATGTACCCTGAAGGTCACTGAAATTCCCTTACAGGGAAATACTGAGAAACAAGCAGCCAAAGACAGGACCCTGGGAGGCAGGAGATGAGCCAACATCGAATGGTCTGAATCCTGAAACTCGAAAACACCAGGTCCTGAAATGAAGTCAACAACTTTTGAGATTGAAGGTAACCTCCACACTGCACAGAAGAAGCATAGTGAAGTATAGATTTCAAAGCAGAAGTTGGTGAGAGGGGGCTTGAATTAGAAAGTCATCCAAATAAGGGAATATCTGAATTCCCTGAAGTCTGCAGAAGGCATGGGCAAGACATTTGGCAAGCACCCTTGGAGCTGTAGAAAGGCCAAAAGGCAAAGCAGAGAACTGATAAAGACAGGAAGAAACAGAGAAACACAAGAACTTTGTGAAGAGACAGTGAATAGGAAAATGGAGGTATGTGCCCTTCAAATCTAGAGATCCTAGTGAAGCTTGAGGAAGCAACAGAGGGAATTAGTATCTAAAGAGACAACATCTTGAAGGAAGGAACCCAGAGAAAAACATTCAGAAAAGTACAGCTTTATGAGAGACCTCTATGACCTCTTCCTCCTGGGAACCAGAAACTAATAAAAACCTATTCCCTGCTGAGACAAGGGAACAGGGTTGGGTGGTTCTCTGATCCAACAGATCCTGCAGAACTGAAGGAAAATGAAGAATCTGGCAATAAGGTGAATCAGGTAAGCCAGAAAAATGAAGAAAGGGGCTTCTAAGCCATAAAACAACTTTTTGGATAATGGTGAGAATCCAGACATCTGTGGTTATCTATTGCCAAAAAGAAAAGGAAAGGGTTAAGGCCTGAGACAGGGGAATCTGACTGAGGGAAAGGGAGTTTGGAGGTCAGATAGTGGCAGATTTATCAGGAAAATAAGTTTTTTTTGGTCGCTAGAACTCTGAGCTTGAATGGGAAAATATGCTTAGAAACCCTCTTACTCCTAGTAGGCTGTCTAAGCTGCCTATAGACAAAAACAGAACTTGGGTACAGGGAAAACAAAGATTTGCATCAGGTCTTGTATAACCTTACCCTGAAGGGTTTTAAACAATTCTGCTGCAGCAGTGCCAAAGAGAGTCTGGTTATGTAAGGGGGAATCTACAACTTTGGCTTAAGGTACTTAGGTAAGGCTTGATGGTGCAACCAAGCATATCTCCTAGTGACAGAACCAGCTGCAGCTGCTCTAGGAGGCATTAGCAGCATCATAGCTGTATTTAATGCAATGGCAAGCTACCTGAGAAGAACTCAAAAGAGAAGTGCACAGGTCTTACTGTCTGAATCAGGCATATCGGCCAACACCCCCCCCCCCCCCCCAAGCTGGGTGAGATGAGCCAGGACATAGCTAGCCATATGGGTCTGATAATTAATGGCACTAAAGGCCAGATTAGCAGAAGTATACACTTTTCCCCCCATACCGCTTCACAGCACAACTGTCCTTGTCAGAAAGGAAAAGTTGGGAAGAGGATAGCAGTTTGAATGGCTTATCTGTGGACATGGAAACAGCAGTGGAATCAGATGGACTTTTATAAAAAAAATAGTTATGATTCCGTGAGACTCTAACATCTGTCTGGCTTCCTAAGGGCTGGAAGGTGAAGGTCAAGAGCCTGAGAAGCTGCTGCAAATGTATCCAAAAGGGCAAGTAAAACAGGACAGACTGCAGGAGGTCTGGATGAGTCATTTTGTAAGAATTCATATCATCTCTTTTGAGTCTCAGAAAACTGAACACAGTTCCACTTAAATGTGTTCCATCGTACGGACCACTGTATACCCAAAAAATAATTCTTCAAAAGGAGAATCAGGGGACTGCAAATCTTCATCAGATCCCAGGACAACAGGAGTGTGGACCTGGGAAAAAATGTAAAGGATTCTTCATCAGAAGAATCAGAATCCCTTGGCCTCTTAGAAGGGGTGGAAGACAAGGTAGCAGAAGCAGTGATTGATAACCTTTGTGGGAGTCTCCGGACCATGGGAGCATTAAACATCTACTTGGTAAAGTCCTGCCACTCTCCGTGAGCATTCTTAGTCACAAGTTTGGTTTTCTGTTCCTTTTTTTAAACGAACATCTGCTTTAACAAATATAGGAGGTTCAATCCCCTGTCTAGATTTGATATGGGCACCAGGAACCTCTTCCTTAACTAATATTTGGGTAATCCCCCTAGGCTCCATAGATATAATCACGATGGGGAACAGCCGATAGACAGCTCCATGTCAGCCTCTAACTGGGTAGTGGCAGAGGGGACTGGCATCATCACTGACCAGTCCCTCAGGGTCTTCATCCAACCCATGGAGACGATTGGTGGAGGTTGGATGACAACAGGATCAGTATACGCCTTTTTAACTTTTTTTTTCTTAAGTGGCAGTTGAACTTTGGGTACCATGGCCCAATCCACCCACCCCAAAGTCAAAAGCTAAAAGATGTTGGCTTTCCATATAAATAGAGAGGGATGACAAATGACTATAGTGTGTCTTACAGAAAATAGTAAGACAAATCAGACACCGTACATGGTTGCCTGTAGCACTCAAACAAAAAAAGGCACTTTTCATGTCCATCTTTATGGAGAATCTGCCTCCCACATTCAAATTTTCCTTTCCTGGATGACATGAAAAACTACAAAGAAGAAAAAATAAAGGAAGGATCCCCAATTAAGCACTTATCTTTGGAAGACTCAGTAGATTTACCAACTCGGCAAATGGCATACAGACAGCATTCAGAGGTAGCATTTGGACTGGCAAAAAAAGTTCTGAGGATTAGGCATTTGTACATTACATATGTACCTTACACCTTGTATGTAGAACATACATTTGACATACAATGCCTGAAAGGTGTAAAGGCTTTGGTATGCTGGCTAGACATTAAGCTAACCTAGGCAGGTTACCTCAAGAGTAAAGAATACTGCAACAGTGATAAGAAAGGACATCTAGGTGTTAAGGCAGGAACAGCACTACCTCCAAAAAAAGGAGTGCTGACTCCATGAACCACAATGTTGACAAATTTGCAACCAAAAAGACTTTACTGCACAAAGATCTCATTAGCGGGACCTTCTCTAGATGTCTCTCACTCTAAAGTCTAAATGTTTGCAGAGTATAACTGAGACCTAGATGGGTCCAGTCACTATACATTCAACTTTTGTGCCATCAGAAATTCTCTGTACCACAAGCCTTGGCCAGTTGCCCTACATAACCATCCCACTAACCTGCAATTATAGCCAAGAAAGGACATGCCTGCCTTCTGCAAAGTGCTACGAGTAGATGATGTCACAGAGAAGATCGGGATGGGAAGGTTGCAGAAAACTACAAAAAACAGTATCATCTGCTAGAAATAATGGATTTACAGTAGACTCCTGCAAATATGGCTGTTGACCTCTTAAGGCTTATCAGGTTTGGTCCTGTTTCCAGGATAAATGAAGTGAGGCTGTTAAGAAAAACTCATACCTCTGCTTCTGAAAACACAGATTGGCAGATCCTATATCACTTCATTGGCTCTGCTTGACAGAGGATCAGTTAATCAATGGGGCAGCAAAAGCCGACACACTCTGGCTAGGCTTATAAATGCCCTCAGGCAGAAAGCCTAGTATCTACCTATGAACCTATGAAGACTGTTGCTAGGATTGTTAAAGGAGCAACATTTATTTTCTGTTATCCTTGGGTCAGCCTTTTTGAGAAGTGCCAGCCTTATATCAACTTTACTTGTGCAGAAGAAGCCATTCCAAGAATCTGACATCCTGGATTTGGGTAGTGAGGCTAGAAGAAAGACCTGTACATGGAAGAGGAATAAAGCATCTTAAAGTCTATTTTCTCATCTCTGGGGAGAGGGATATGGAGAGGAATTAATACCCTCCGTAGCCATCATCAAGAAGGGCAGTCAGGACAATCTAGTGTGTAATATGCAAGAGAGAAAACATTGTTCTGCTAGCCAGAGATGGCAGTTCATGGAGACTGACACACAATAGGTATTTATTAGGTTTTGAAACAGACCCAAATAGCTCTTAGGGACCACTGAAAAGTAATAAGCATGAGGAGAGACTAAAAGGCAGGGTTAAAAATTCAGCATGACAGGTGAAACAGAGAAAATATCAAACCAAGAACAACCTAACCTGAGGCAGATAAACACTTCTAAAGATTACTTATTTCCCTCCATATACATTAAAAATATAATCACCTTCTCCCCAAATAAGGAACACCCTCCAAAGACATTTACTTACTCAGTCTGGCTGTTGAAGCACATGTCAATACAAAGCATCAGGTACAAATCTACACAAAAACAGGAGAGATTATTACATTCTACCACATATTACTGATCACTGAAAAGCAAAACTGGTAGTAATCCACTATTTATGATGTTCATAAACTCGCTTATCACACTCCCTCATTCCTCAATCACAAGCTTAATTCAATGCAGGATTGAAGAGAGTTGGAATCTACTTAACTCTCTATGGGTGCAATGCAGAGAATATTCTATATGGGGTGCCAACCCACCATAGCAGAGAAAGATGAGCACACACACACATCTTTAAGCAGTTTAGAAGTCCATCAATTTACCTATGGCATGTCTTTTTAATGTGGACTGAAACTGAATCACCCTGCAAAAATCTATGCTGACATAGTGAGAACATGCAAACTTCACACAGAAAAACACCACTAACTAGGAAAAAATTTCTGCCACGTGACAAACCATCACTTCAGACATTAGGAACACAGTTCTTGTATAAACTTTACCTTAAAAAATGCCTTCTTTGCTTCAACTTCTAACTTTTTGGAGGAATGTAGAGGATGGCAACCAAGAAGGGCATGGGTCTTCTTGCAGGCCCTATCTGAATAATACACAAGATGATGATCATCTGATAGAATCTCACCCTTCTCTCCTTTGTACCTCATTTCAGACCTCTTATCCAAATCATTAGGGTATTTTTATAATCATACAGCTTATAATGCTTACTGTAAAATCTATCATGGTCCCATGCCCTCCTGACTCAGTAGGGAAAAAGAAGTGGGGAGGGCAGAATGACTGCTTGGAAACATCTCGCTACTCTTCCAAATATGCCCAAACATACAAAATATCAAACTACATAAAAGGGCATTAGAGAATGGCTGGGTTTAGAAATTTCTATAGTAAGTAACATGCAAAAAGTTAATCCTGTCAGTCCTATAAATTTAAAAAATGAACACCCGGAGCAGAGAGTATATATAATCTATCTTCTACACCTAGAAAGCAAAGTGGGGCACTTCAAAGATCACACTGTTTGCTGGAAGAATGGAGAACTGCCTAATTCCTTCTTTAGGAACAGCAGCTATAGAATTACCTTTGGGTAAAAAAGTGCAACATTTCAAAAAGGAACTCAGTTCCATATAACAGAAGAGCTAAGTTTATTTAAAAAAGGAATCTGCACAACAGGCTAAGGTGATGACCAATAAACATAGCATCTTACATGATACAAGCAAAATTTCCACAAAGCCATATGGTTTAAACAGCATGCCAATCACGAATTTTAGGTCTCAAGGAAGATGTGGGTTCTTTGAAGAAGGTTAAGTAAAGTATCCAGATTTCTACAGAATCAGTCACAGCTGGTCCACAAGGTGCAGCTAAGGTTAATAAAAATCTACCCAAACAGCAGAGACCTCTAAGGCAGAAATGCACTCTACCACCACAACACAACACTAATCACAAGACACATCACTCTCCTAAACAGCCTGCCACTCAACCAAAGCCCCTAAGGTAAAACAGCATGCCCAACACACTAGTCATACGTGACTTGATAGTGAGGTACACCGATGTCCCACTCACTAGGTTGAATAAGGAAAAAGTAACAGTCAGCTGCCTGTCAGGTGCCAGGATCCACCACATAACACAAGCACTCAGGTCCCTCAACAACAGGTACAAATATGACTCTGTCATTGTACATGTGGGTGTCAATAACCTGAGATGTACCTCCCTGGACTACATGAGAAGAGACATGGAGGAGCTCTCGGAGTATGTAGTCCAGGCGGGTATGACCCTAGCCCTGAGCAGCCTCCTACCATCACCCAGAATGATACCACAGTAAAAGCAGAAAATGACTGATTTCAACAATTGGCTAAATTTCTGGTGTTATTTTAAGGGGCTCCAGTATACGTCTGACATGATTGACAGACCTCAACGCTTTGCCAGAGATGGCCTGCATCTGTCAACCCTGGTCTTCTGGATACTGGCCAAGGCTCTTGCCACCCCTATAGCTACAAACAGCTACAAACAAATGCAATCTGAGGGTCATGCTGCTCAATGCTAGAAGTCTATATCTCAAAATGCACTCACTCGAAGCACTCCTTAAAATGGAGAACATCAATATTTGTGCTGTAACAGAGACCTGGTTCAAGGCAGCAGAAAGCACCCCTGCACTACCAGGGTATAACTCATTCCACACCTTTCAGCCCCAGAATTTGGACCGAAGCTCCAAAGGTGGTGGTGTTTCCATATTCATAAAGGATGTGCACAGCTTCAGACTGGTAGCCCAACATAATGCATCAGGGATACTACAGGTGCAGCTAATATTGGGTAAGCCAGCGATTCAGGTCATAGCCTGTTATAGGTCCCCAACCATGTCCCAAGACTCTCACTCCACGTTCCTAAGCACCCTGGAGAATATTAGGGTCCAACCTAACACTCTCATACTGGGTGACTTCAACTACTCCTCCATTAACTGGGAAATCTACTCATGTACCAATACAATTGCCCAATGTTTCCTGGAATTCATTAATTCCAATGCCCTGGACCAGCTCGTTCTTACCCCCATAAGAGGTAGCAACATCCTTGACCTGGTCATTACTAACATGGGCAACCATTGCTCTACACCAATAGTAAAATCCTCCCTGGTTAGATCCGACCACAAACTAATCACCTTGGAAATCCACATCCATCCCTCCCACCCCACCCCAAAGGTAACCGCTATGAAAAATTCTCCAAAACTACCTTTGGGCTCCTAAAAACAGAGGAGGCCAACTTCACGGCACCCATGCAATTGGAGAATAGTTGCATGACCGCCGAATCATACAACAATGCACTGTACGAACACGTACACAAATGCATGGCTCTCACAATACCCAATAGAACCAAGACGGTCTCCTCCAAAAAAAAAAGAAGCCAATCTGATGGTACCCCTGCCATAAACAAACTCTACAAGAGGAGGAGAAAACTGATGCATAATAAGGTGAAGTCCCAAGACTGGAAAAACTCCCTTATCAGCCTCAACAAAAAGTTGAGATCCCTCATCAAATCCTCTAAAGCTAGCTATGAAAAACAGAATTGCAGCAGATAAAGACAACCACAAGGCCTTCTATATTTATGTAAAGTATCTCCACAGCAATACCCAACTTTGCTCTGAGCTAATGCACAATGGCACCTACTATACCGAGCCAACATATATTGTCAATATGCTGGCTGACAGATTCAGTGCCAATTTTACTCCTCTCCCCCACCAAAGGATGAATCACAATACCAGTAGATTGCCAGACACCCAGCATTACTGCTGCACAAGTTAAAACAGCACTGCCCAAGGCCAATAATACAGCTTCTATGGGACCTGACAATATCCCTGGCTGTGATCTACATGAACTACAGAGTGAACTGGCACCTCACCTGTGTGCCCTGTTCAATCACAGCCTCACCTCAGGCTTTGTCTCTGCTGAATGGTGAACAGCTACAGTCATCCCTCTCCACAAAGGAGGAGTAACTACAGACCCTGGGAACTATCACCTCATTAGCCTGACAAGTTTGATATGCAAAGCTATGGAACGCATCATCATGGACCTAATAAACAAGGATATAGGGAATCTCCACACACTGGACCCCACACAGGTTGGTTTTGTGAAGGGTAGATCATGTCTGCTTAACCTGGTCAACTTCTCTGAGTCGGTCACCAGAGCAGTGGATGAAGGCAAGGTCATTCAAACAGCCTACCTTGATCTGGCCAAGGCCTTTAATACCATTCCCCACTCAGGAATCATAAAAAAATCTCACTAAACTAGGCATCAACCCTTACATCACTAGGTGGGTTGCTATAACTGGCTCACAGCTAGAACCCACAGTGCTGACCAGTCACGAGTGGAGTCCCACAGGGTGGTCTAGGGTCCTCTCCTGTTTGACATCTACTTCTATGAAGTCCAGGCCAACACAAAGGGACTCTGGCTGACAAAGTATGCAGACGATTGGAAGTTGGGAACTATTATTAACTCCCCAAGTGATGTTGACATCCTACAGAAAGGCCTCACTGAGACCGACTGGTGTCAGAACCATGGCCTTCAGCTCAATGCCAAAAAATGTGTTGTCATCCCCTTTGGGAAAAACCCGGTTCCCATGAATTACCACATCAGTGGTAATCCACTGAACACAGAAGACGTTATAAGAGATCTGGTAAGAGATCTGGTAACACAGGTTGACAGCAACCTCTCTTTTGACCATCACATTGCCACTGTGGTCAGAAAGTACTTCTATGTGACACATCTCATTACTAAGGGGTTTGGATCCAGGAAGAAAGAGGTCATGGTCTCCCTCTACACTTCCTTCATTAGGCCAGTCATTGAGTATAATGTCCCATTTGGCATGTACCTCACTAGACACCTGCAACAACTGGAGAGGCTGCAAAAGTACCTCACAAAGAGGATCCTAGGCCTTAAACACTTGTCCTATATGGACAGACTCAAAAAACTCCAACTATTCTCTGTCTCATATCGCCTACTTAAGAGGCGATATCTGCTTGACTTACAAAGCCATGTCTGACCCAGCTCTGTTAGAAATGCTACATCTAAAGAAATCCCAATTCCTCCACACCACATGCTCCAGAGACCTCAACCTCATTACCACAATCAACAGAACAAGTTGGAGGGACAGGTTCATAACCCAGAGACTTCTCATGCTATGGAATAGACATCTCATACATGTCAAGCAGAGCACCTCACTGGCTCTCTAAGAAATACTAATGAGTGAATGGGAAATAGAAAATTCACCCCAGGGATCACTCCAGTGGCTCTACTCGACAGAAGCACTGGGAACTAAGTTTGGGTGGCAAGATGCCATGGTAATCCTATGGGCTAGGCTTGCAAAGGCTCCAGGGCCATTAACCTAGTACACACCTATGAACCTATAAAGGTAAGGGATCTCCTTCAAAAGGTTTCATAAACCTGTGACTGGTAGAGATGTCCTGCCTTCCACCAAGCTACAATACATGAACACAGACAACTATAACTAACATAGCAACTATAGTCATGATGAGAAAGATACCCAAGAAATGACAGTCAAACCTTCAAATCTACAGATTAAAGAGGAAGAGTACATGTTGTAGCCAGGATTAAAACACCCTTTCCATGCTGCCTTGTACGTGACCTGAACAGAAGGCTTCCTGACAGCATGTAACATCTCTGAGACATTCAGGATCTGGCAGTTGAACAAGAATTAATACTTTATCTATGCATTTAGGTGAACATTGATGTCTGACCAAAACACTAGTATCCCAATAGCTCACACAAGAACAGTCTCTGGGGAAGCTGTTTGAAAGGCCAGAAAAAGGCTTTTCTAGGCCATCACAAGGCAAGGATAGCTCATAGCCTTTCTGCACAGAACTCTAACAAAAAGTTGAGAATGACGGGCCACCCTACTGCATGTACCACTCCCCCCTCCCCCACACACTACTGAATGGAGAACTAGAGAGAACACCATTTTTTAGGCAACAAACAGGATGGTATGTTGAGTACCTACTACTAGAGGATGATCTATATTCATTTGTCTTTATACAGATGAAGTTCTAGTACATGACAAGTTGTGACAGCATACACCAGAGAGAGACTGCCACCCAGAAAATGCAACAGTTTGCTCATTTCCAGACATGGATTGCTACTCTGTAAACTGTCTAGCAGCAAATCACCCTTCCCCTTTTGTTTTGGTCCCCATATCAACTGATTTTCAGATTTCACTAATACAGACCGGAGTTTCAAAGCTACTTCTGGAAACAGCAGGATTGATAGGGCCACTTTCTTATGGACTCCAGTGACTCACGGTCACAGGAAATAGGAGCTGTATTTCCCACCAATCGAACAAGCAGTCCAAAGTCAAGGGCTGTGCAATGAAAGGGGAAGAACAGAAAAACTTACTTTCAACTATGGGTGAATCCACCTATGAAATGAATGGAAGGGACTGATCCAAGATAGATAATGATTCTGCAGCCAAAGTGGCAGAAAACCATCCAATGTAAAATACATCTATCAAGTAATTCATGGGGGGATCATGAGCACTCACCAATATAAGCTCCTACAGATGTAACAGAAAAATGTACATTTGATACTGTTGCAAAAAAATCATTCTACAGCAAGGCCTTCAGTACAAACATAGGATTCAGCTAGGACTGTCATCTCATTTTTCAACATGCACGACATGTTACTGTGAAATGTATGACACGAGGGCAAAAAAAAAAAAAATCATGACTTAAATCTTAAATTCTAAATACAGCAGGTGACAGAGGGAAGAATCAATGCAGACAGAAAAAAGTCAGACACCAATTATTATGACAACTACCTAACAAAACTGTACTAAATAAATTCCTTCATTTTTCTCTCTGCAGATCTAAGAACTGGTTGGAGAATCAGGCTATAAATTAACACTAAGGGAGGAGGTTCCAACTAATATTCTCGAACCAAAACCCCATTTAGTCTTAGCAAAACAGACCAGGTCCATAATGCTTGAATTTATGCAGAGTTGATTTTTATACAGTAATACAGCTTGGAAAGCTGACTGTGAAATATTCTTGGTTTCACCACTTTTAACTCAGAAAGGTGATGGGAGAAGAATCACATCTAAGAAATATATCCTCATGCACAAGGTGTAGGTATCCAGATATCAATTCAGTGTCAATAACATTAATCCTCCCTGATCATGAAGCATAGCAAGAGAAGTCTCATGTCCAAAGAGTCCTCCAATCAGTACTACAAATTCCTGAAATAATGCTACTTCCTTATGTGAAGTGTGACATACTGAACCATCATTATTGCTTGGGGAGAACCCAAAACACTGAGTAAGGCTCTAATTATGGCAGTACCACCACCTAGTGGGACAGGGTCATGACATTTTGTACCATGTCTGGGATGAGAGGCAAGCTTTTGCTGAATTCAGTTCAATGGGGCTCCCTAATTTTTTTTTTCTTTGCAGGAAGGGATGCAATTCAGACTTAACACCACTGAATGTCTAGCCTAGGACATCTAAGAAGGGAACAAAGAAATGCAAACCAGTCAACAACTGCTCCTCTGCCTTCACATCAGAAATGATCACCCAGATGAGAATATACGTGGATATTCCTAAAACTGAGAGGTGCTACAGCTGAAGTCAGACATTTAGTAAAGATTACAGAGCAGTTTTGAGGCAAAAGGCAAGAACCCCAATGGCAGAGTTCTGAAGCAACTCACCTTAATACTACAGTTTGAACCATGGCATTCTGTTGCAACTTTCAGAGCCAATAATTTATCTGAACTTGAAAATCTCATCTTGGAAGATTCTGTTTCTAGTCTAGGTTACCTCAGGAAGAATTATTACTTTATGTGCAACATTGTGTCTGAATTTACTGTGAATCAATTTAGATAACTCCGTTTTCTTTCCCAAGCAGAAAAATAAAGGGGAAAGAAGTCAGTACTTCATTGATAAGACATAGGAGGTGCGATGCAGAAAAGAACAAAACTCGTTAGACATACAGGTCAGTATTTTTCTTTTAATAAAGGAAAACAGGGTCATCTAGTAATCAACAAAGATAATTTTAAAGGATTACCTAACTGCAGTTTTTCTGCTTTTGTGCTGAACACCAGAACATACCTGCTGTTGCCAGACAACTTGGGACTGGACTAGAGACATTTCCTTCCTTCCAAATGATGGTAGAGTGTTTTGATATGTGTAAAATGCTCTAGTTAGGGATATCAGGGATGGCAGGTTGGTGTATTAATTTGCTCATGCTCAAACCAGGTGCTTTGCTTACAGGAGACAGGGGCCCTAATCCTGTACACCAACTACCTTCATTGAGATCATTTTCAAGAGATGAGCATTTCAGTGCATTTTCAAAGAATTTGAACTTCAAGGGAAGAGAAGCTAACTGTTGCAAAATGCATATACATTCCCCGGGATTCATGAACCTTGCGCCAGGCGCACGCATAGCGTAGGCATTACAATGCCAAATATGGCCGCCGAGCGATTCAGGTACAATCCAATTCCATGTGCACTACCGGCGTGCACCAGATCTGCGCAGCCCCCGGCGTAGGTATGCTAAACACCCTATGTGCGGTGTGTCACCATGCAAATGAAGGCATATAGCGATTCACGAAGTGGTGCAGGCTTAGCATAAGCCCACGGCAATGTAAACCAAAAAAAAAACGGTTTACATTTTCCCAAACATAACATCGGAGTAATGGAAGAGTGTCAGACCCAGGTATCACACTGTTAACATATGCCAATGGGGAAATACACAGAATGGCAAAAGAAAATATGCACAACACGTAAATAACAACTTAAATGGCATGCCCACAGTAACTCACATTAGAACCGCAGGACATGTGTGCGGAAGGTGCAACATAATGAAATAATATAACAATGTTATAAAACAGCATCGTAATAGACACCAGGTTCACAGTATAATACACCATGGTATGCATGGAATGCCACAACCATGGTGCAAGGGTTGCCAAGGACTCGCGGCAGTCTTCGGCGTGGTAACTATGAATTAGTAGTCAATGCCATGCAAATGAGGCAGATAATACTGAATCGCAAATGCCCCGCCGGAGTAAGGTTGTACCAAACGGTGCAGCGGTACAACACCGAGGAGTGGCTCAGAGGGAATACATGACATCTGCAGAGGGGTGTGCCACCGTAGCAGTAAGCACAGTGGAGCACAGCAAACCTGGGCTGTACATCGCAAATCAAAGCTGCAGGACCGGGGTGTGGGGTAATAGTTTAGCTGAGAGCACACAATGCGCACAAAAGTGCATGTGTACGAGGATGACAACGTTCCCGGAACCTAGTAATGTGACGCACGCCCCGCAAACAATATCGGAAACAGGAAGGTGATGTGAAGAATATAAGGAAATGCGGAAGAAGTGTAATTGGAGTACTAATGAGCAATCAACACTAATCAACCCACGAAGGGCAATTGACGGCAGCTGACAACTCTGCATGCAGAAACCTGCAAAACGGGATAGGGGAGGCATATGAATACAAAGAAAGTAGGGGAGATAGGAGATAGCAGATTGCAAAGATAGAAGACCTGACACAGCAGAGCAAAGCAGACTGGCAGCACAACGGCAGTAGCACACAAAACGCATGATATGCCATGTCCATGCAAGTACAAATGACAGTGCTCTGCAGGATGCATGCCAGACAATGGTAGGTGCAACGTGCAGAAATAGTAAGGGAAGGTCGAAAGGTAATCCATGGCAGGCAAGAGTAATTCAACACCAAAGGCAACACCGTTGTAGTTCCATCGGTAAAACACGGAAGATGACCCTTAGATATGGCCATACAAACACACCCTATGACATCATCGGTGTGCACAGCACAATAGTATAAAGTGTGAATGCACACAACACACAGCCGTGTATTCCCAAACGCCGCACCATAGGTGTAAACACATGGGGAACTTTTAAAATGTACATGTTGGGTGCTGCCATAGCTGTGATCCATCAGCATGTGTTAGAGACAGACGGTGTTGTGGAGGAGGATGCCGACAATCACCGCAGGCCTCGGAGGAGAAGGAGAGTGTTCAGACCAAGGGTAACCTACCAGGGGCTACACAACCTGGAGATAGTAAAGCATTACAGGATGGACAGGGACATGTTACAGCAAATAGTGGAGCTGTGCTGGCCACGCCTGAGAACAAGAAACAACAGAGGGGAACCCATCCCAGTGGACACAAAGGTATGTGTAAGCTTGCGAATACTGGCCACAGGTACCTTTCAAAGGCCAACTGGAGATATAATGGGCATCTCACAGGCATCAGCATCCAGTGTACTACACCAGTTCCTGGATGCCATGTTACCACATGCCAATGAGCATATATACTTCTCCAGATCTCAGGAGGATTTGGCTAGCAATATGCGCCACTTCCACCGTGTGGCACAATACCCGGAGGTACTGGGTGCGATAGACTGTACGCACATACAAATCAAGTCACCACCTGGTGAGCAGGGTAGACGCTACATAAACCGCAAGGGATTCCACTCCATCAATTGCCAGGTCGTGTGCAATGCCCAGGGCATTATCATGGATGTGTGTGCTGGCAGCCCTGGAAGTTACCACGACTCCCATATCTGGCATGCCTCACAGCTGTATCAGGTATTTGTCAGGGGGGACATCCCACAAGGCCATCTCGTGGGGGATGCTGGCTATGCACTGGAGCCGTGGATGATGACTCCCATCAGAAATTCACACACACACATGCAAGAACGCCATAATGAGGCACATGCACAAACCAGAATAATCATAGAGCGTGTGTTCGGGATGCTGAAATCACGGTTCCAGTGCTTGGATACAT
Organism: Protopterus annectens; assembly: GCF_019279795.1. Taxonomy (NCBI): domain Eukaryota; kingdom Metazoa; phylum Chordata; order Ceratodontiformes; family Protopteridae; genus Protopterus; species Protopterus annectens. Next base: position 333,848,949 of record NC_056742.1, read on the forward strand.
CTGGTGGAGCCTTGCAGTACTCTCCAGGCACATGTGCCCACATATTCATAGTATGTGCCATGCTACATAATATGATCCTGCGGAAGCAGCTGCTGCAGGGACATAATGGTGAAGGGCCACAAAGCCCACCACAATTGCCAAGGCCAGTCCAGGCACAGGGGGTTCCAGACCATGAACACACTGTGCCAGCCCCAGTAGGCAGATGGAGGCGTACCCAATATGCCTACGCCTTGGCAAAGAGGGAACGTATAGCACATACTCTGACAGCGTAGGCCCCATGGACCGACACCTCCCCACCTGCACACACAGTAAAATGGACGGCACACAAACATGACCACCTGTAAAGTGTAATGTATGGGTGGCCTTATGTGTGACTCCAACATAGGCAGCCCCCAAACACTGTAAACCCAACAGCCAGTGGAACATATAACACCAATACCTGAACAGTACGGGAGTCCCACAGCATATGGCGTTGCTGTGTGCCTGCCACGTTCGCCACAAGCATACCTCTCAACTGTACAGATTTTAGCAGAATGTGGATTTTTGCCTTATATTTTTGATCCATTTTTCATAAAATTTTGGCTTTCTGGCAAATTAGTAGCAAATCATTAAAGACTGAATTTAGAAAATAATGATAGACATTTGAGTTTTAGACTTCATACCCTTCAAAAAAATTCATGTTAATGCAAAAACCTGTTGTTCTTTCAACTTTTTAAGTCTGTAAGAGCAATATTTCAAAATTGTCCCTATTTGTACCACTTTTTTATGGCTTTGTCCAGATTTCTTACTCTAAGAGGTTGAGAGGTATGGCCGCAAGATATATATATATATATATATATATATATATATATATATATATATATATATGTATATACATATATTTAAATATATATATATAGATAAATATGTACACATATACATATATATAATACAGATAAGAAAGGGAAGCAAAGGGATATAAGGTGACTGAGATGTATCCAGTGATATCTGTACATAGTATAGATAGTGCAACGACATTCACAACATCCGCAAGGTTCACAATAATAGGATACCGCCAACCATGGAACGTGTAACATACTGATATGCATAACCGCGAGGCTGAAAGACCGCCGGAACACAGTACTGTAACAGTACATGCGCGTGTAATAGTATGATGATATGAAGGGAGAGGTAGTCACCGCTGCCGGTGTTGCGGTCCACGTAGGTACTGTGTGCAACTGTCCCCGTGAGTGCCGTAGTATGTGTACGTGTGCATTGAGGGTGCCGTGTGCATCGCTGTGCGAGTGTAATGTGCGTGTGTCTGCAACATGTGTATGTTGGTGCCAAGGTAGAGGCAGAGCAGAATATTAGGTGCAGGCATATGGTACACTAGCCTCAGGCATATGTTCACTACTAGTCCCAGAGTAGTAGTGACAGCCCCACCCTGGCTAGGTGTGCCCTGACATAGAACGATACAAAGTGAGTATGTTCCAGATGGTAGCACAGGAATATTCACCATAAGAAATGGAAAGGACGTATGTAATAGGCATTCCTGTATGTACGACACTGATATGCTACATGCAATATGATACGTTGGCAAAGTCACACAGCAATAGGTATGTTCCGCGGAAAAAAGTATGTGCTACCCCAGTACTGACCGTGGCCACGTGTTGGCCCGTAAACACCCCTGTGTGTTCCACAAGTGTCAAACAATCAATTCCCATTTAAATATGTGGCAACCACTGGCAAACAGGCTATGCCAACAACAGGACCACGACAACTGCAAATATCTGGGACAGAATGACAAGGGATAGTTGTCACGTACACATAACCGCTGATATACCACATATGCTACGGAGGTATACATGCATCAAGCTCACCTGCAGACGATATCGAAATCACATAACAGCCCAACCTACAATCCCATAACAAAAGACTATTAACTGTTAACTCTCCAAGTAGGGATGGAGCACACAGACAACTATACTGTTTATGTAGAGATGCAAGGCCCACAAACCGTATCCGTGACGTACAACCACCGATATCCCCTACTGTAGATAATAAAGGAAAAGAAGCCGTAATAGCAGCACAAACATACAGTCAGTCAATGACATCTGCATAACCATAATATATCGCGTGGGAGACTCAATGAAAGGCGGATGCATAATTGCATGCGTTGTATAAAGGAAAACAACAGCCATGTTACAGTTTTGAATGCAATACCCCATTATCATTCGTCGGCAGGACAGGTACACCCACATGTTGAATCAAATACTACACCTGTCACACACAATCCACGGGTGACATGAATTCAAAATATACTTGTCCCTATGCACAGCAGACGCAGTTACACATAACATAACACAATACAGACCATCTCCACGAAGGTAGGGCAAATAGCCAACACCCAGGTGGAGAATCGAATTATACCCCAGTATCGAAGCATAACTTCCGAATGGAGTAGATACACAAGTGATATGCACGTAATTACTCACGTACACATAGCCGCTGATATACCACAGAAGTTACGGAGGTATACATGCAGCACGCTCACCTGTAGACGATATCAGAACCAATTAACAGCCCAACCTACACCCCCATAACAAAAGACTATTAACTGTTAACTCTCCAAGTAGGGACGGAGCACACAGACAACTATACTGTCTATGTAGAGATGCAAGGCCCACAAACCGTATCCGTTATGTACAACCACCGATATCCCCCACCGTAGATATTAAAGGAATACAACAGCAGCACAAACATAGTCAGTCAATGACATCTGCATAACCACAACATATCGCGTGGGAGACACAATTAAAGGCGGATGCATAATTGCATGCATTGTATAAAGGAAAACAACAGCCATGTTAGAGTTTGGAATGCAGTACACCATTATCATTCGTCGGCAGGACAGGTACACCCACATGTTGAACCAAATACTACACCCGTCACACACAATCCACGGGTGACATGAATTCAAAATATACTTGTCCCTATGCATAGCAGTTGCAATTACACATAACATAACACAATACACACCATCTCCACGAAGGTAGGGCAAATAGCCAACGCCCAGGTGGAGAATCCAATTATACCCCAGTATCGACGCGTAATTTCCGAATGGAGTAGATGCACAGGTGATATGCACGTAATTACTCACTGAGGAACAGCAATTGGTGGGATGGATTCACATGTTGCAGGTATCGACACATATAAGGATGACTCTCAGGATATTCAAACCGTATGCTCATACTGAAACAGCGTTGTACTACTGAAAACGAAAGGAAACGGGAAAAAATAAACGGAACGAAACACCAACAAGGTATGTAGAACACACGATATGTAAGGTTGTGTAACGCATGATCTGTATCAATAAGCTGTACTGTATGTGAATTGTGGTTGTAATTAATTACACTTGTCCGTAATGCAGAAAGTGGTGAAAGGTAGTTATGTAGTGATGTCTTGCTGAGCATACCAACGCTTGTAGAAACCGTGTGTACAGCAGTGGGACATCATGTACACAGCAGAGACACCACAAGGGATGCTACAGGAGGGCATTAAAGAGAACAATGCCATACCACATGCTGTTGCTGGCAGTGGATGTCCAACAAGAAAGTGCCATAGCAGGGGATAGTACATGTATGTATACTGTCACAGCACGCATGTGTATGAGCATATACCGTTGACGACATATGTAAGGTGTGGCCGACGTGCAAGTATGCTCTGCATTAGGGGATACTATGTGAAATATGTGTAATGTATAGTTGTCTAGGTAGATATGACACATATCATACACAGTATCACAGGCATACCATGCATAACATAGGTATCGCCTATTGGTATGTACAATAACAGGATACATATGGCCTGTAGGTATGGGACATAGTAGTAGCATGATAGCTATTCTAAATGGAAGGGACACCAAGTAACCATGCAGAAAGGACTTGTAGTATCTGCACAGGTGCACAGTGGGCTACAATGCAGTCCGGCACGTCCATGTGTAAGCACATGTGCAGTGTACACAGTAGTGTCACCTCTCCATGGTAGTGTCCTGTGAACAGCAGAGGCAGGTGTCAACTGCACCTCTACACAGTACAGCTGCTGTGGTGACACCAGGACTACATGTGTCACAAACAGCAAGGGAGGTATCAAATGAACAGTGCTACTGTGTGTCCCTGCGGGATGTACACAGGACCTATGTGCCACAGCATGGTGTGTGCTAGGTTTGTGGAAGTAACACAGAAGCACAGCCCATGCAGTGTGGTGTGGGTGCACATATCCAGGAGTATTACGTTCATAGTGCCCACCGCAGATGTCATGTATGAGGAGTATATGCATCAATAATGTGGTGGACATGGTCAGTGTCAGAGCAGAAGACACCCCTGAGTATGTGGTCTGCAGATGTGTACAGATGTGTTGTCCGTATTACAGCTGCATATGTAAACTGACTGAGCCCAGTAAACATCATGGCATGTCAATGTTGTGCCATGTAATGCTGTAACTGTTGTGGAAGGTACACCATAAATGTGGTATTGTACCCTTGACTGTGTGTAGATGTGTGTAGTTCACAGGTACAATGCCCACCCATGTACCAGCATCACACACAGTACAGATAGGTGTGGCCTTGCAGAAGGATATCCATGCCACAGTGGAATACGGTAACCACAGGACTGTGTGGCGTATGTGTGTACTGCAACCATGTACAATGTGATATGTATGTCGGGGACCACTATCCATGTGATAGTCAGTGGGTGAATGATGTTATGCAAAGGTGATGTGCATGCACCATGTGTCATGCATCTTGATGCCATGATACTCATATGAAGTATCCGTCACACTGACACCCGTATGGTTGGTATCGGTATGAGCTGGTAGAGCAATAATGGCATTTGGTATGTAGGTGTGGGAAATCTAGGCATGGACAGTACTCTGTGATAGCATGTACCGTATGTAAGCATATAGCGAACATGAGTGGCCCTATGACGGAGGACTGTGTAATGCAATATGTACCTGACATGTAGTAGGTACTATGGTATGCTGGCACCACTGTGCGTACTGTCCATGAGCCACATAGCATAACATCCTGAGACACAGGGTATGATGTGCAGGTGGATGTGTATGTTGTCAATACCAGAATGTGGAATGGTGCTGAAAGGCAATGTGAGGACAACGTATGATGTGTTGTCCTCCGTACCATCCTCAACCGCCCTAGCAACTGTATGACAGGTGCCCAGCATGTGTATGTGCCTTGCTTTGGCATTCACAAGCCCAACCCGTGTGCTAGGAAAGGACTGGAGGCCATCAATGTGTGTGGGAATCACGTTCCTGATGATGTGCCCCATTGCCATGCAGAATGGTCCAGTCAGGAGTGTATAACTATAGTCCCACTCGTGCAATGCAGTGTCACCTGTGTGTAGTGCGAGACATGCTGCTGTGCGGCAGTCAGGGTCCACAATGTCCGACAAAAGGCTAGCAGTGAATATAGTGGCCTGGTGTGGTGACATATACCGAACAGGTTGGTGGGACATTACAGCTAGGGACATTGGAAGGTGACAATGGGCCAGTGTCCCAGGAAATATCGTGTGTATGTCAGTACTATGTATGTGACCACAGGGACACTACGATGTCCATGTATGGATTGTGACCCTGTAGTGAGTGAGAGGGTGTACTGTCGGTAAGTACGCCATCGCCTGGCACGTTGCCAACATTACCGCGGTCTGCAATGCTTGGTTGACTATTGTATGTGACATCAGATGTGGATGTTGCCAAAGAATACTGACATACCACCACAATGCCTGAAGCCCCACACCGCCATGTGTGGCAGTCATGTGTAGGTAGCTAGCCTTGGAGTATGTGATGATGGACCTTGAGGACCCACCATGGCTGACAAGTGATGCACCCCACACATGTGAATGTACACCACTGTGCAACAACTTGTACTTGTGGTTGTACATCATATGTGCATGGAACATGACCACCACAGTGGCGTCTGTGAACTGGTCAGTACCACCATGTCTCTGTGTGGAATAGCATGATTCCTGCAACTGTGTACATGCTACTGAAGCGCACAGTGGTATGTGTCAGCATATGTATGTGTAGTGTCCATCTGCTCGGATGTCATGATGTTAACAACTGCTGTCAGCAGACGTCTGTAGTAGTTGTAGTACACATGTTCCGTGTATGCTGTGATGGGTGTGTTTCCAGGGTGTGGCTAGCAAGGCCGTGTAGCATATGTGTGAAACCCACCAAAGAGGGGATAACCCCAGGTGCGACACACCAGTCACATGGAGGTAGTGTTCATGCTAAGGGTAGTGTAGGTATGGTATGTGTTGTGTATTGTGTTATCCAGCTGAGCGGAGTGCATGCCTCAAGCATGTGTAGGTACATGGGTGTCTATCCCAGGGAAGTGTGGGTTACTGTCAGGACACAGCAGTAGTAGCTGTCTGAGGCCCATGTACACTATATCACAGACGGTATGTAACCTGTGGTGTACAATGTCGACTCTGTCGCGTGTGACAATGTGTATATCGGTCACAAACACGGTTATCTGCACATGGAGCACCAATGATGCATTGTTCTAAGCAACTATCCAGTATGTGTGCAAAACAGTGTGTGGTGTGAACCCCTCATCTGTGGGTGTTCCGGTCCAGGTATGTGCCTGGAAGGTACGGTCCGTGTACAATCCGTAATCGCAGGTGTTCTGTGCAGAGCATGGAGGCAGGTCCCAGTCACAGCAGAGATATGTGAGCGGTGCAATAGTGTGTGCCTCGCATGTGTGCATCACAGTGGAAGATGCAAGCATTGTTCCATATGACCCCATGCCATGCCTGCCAGTTACAGCCCTGCCGGTGACAGGTATGTGAAACTGCCAGAGAGGCAGTATAGCATGTGAAGATGTACATGTGTGCTCTACACCCCAGGCCGATGGCTGCAGGTCATGCATGCCACAGCATTGTATTTGACCTGGACTGTCATAGCGGGCAGATACCACATGCCTGTACAATAACAGCAGGAGCATAGGCAACTGTTGCAGTGACACAGTAGGTCAATGTACAGTGTTCCTGTGTCCAGACCACTGCCGAATGTACACCATGGCTAGACACACACCCAGAGGGCTATAACACCGGGGAGCCATTGCATGTCCCAGTACACGTAGTCTGTGTATTGCCATCACAGGGCAGTCACAATAACATGATGTATGACAGATATATTGTACCAGGTGATGTGTCATGTGTGCGTATGTTGAGTTGCAGAGGTGTTCACCCATCTGCAACATCTCAGTGCATGATGCCTTGTGTAACATGATGTGTGGAACTGCATTGTGATTCACAACAGACTCATCCATGACTGGTGTGTTGTGAATGTTGTAACCCATGAGTCTGCGGGATATACACTGGTGATGTTGGCTGCCATGCTGGGGGCCACCAGTGGTGCCTACAGTGGTTATACAGACATATTGCATACGTTGTTCTTGCAGGAATGTCCATTGTTGTAGACGATGTGGTACTACGTGATGGTAGGTGTATGATGTGAATGTTACACATCCAGACGTGACCATCAGGTGCAGTCATGGTTGTTGACAGCATCACCCCCATCCACAGCTGTCAGACCCTGTCCCCAGAATGGGTAATAGTAGCCCTCGTACTGTGTGCCTAATGTGCAGATCATAGAACACCTACTACTGGCTAACAGTGTCAACTAGGAAGGGTATATGATGGCTGAAATATGCTGCTCTAATGTATAAATATGATATCCCAATGAATTACTACGATTCCCATCTAGTAAGCCATGGCTGGCATGTACACCGTGTACAACAATGAATGTGTGACCGACCCTTCCAATGTGGAACCTTTATGAACATGCACCTGTTAGAACACCAAATGAGGTACGTTGCACATAATGATGTACAACTGACAGCTATGGGCACAGCATGGATGCAGAAGCACATCTCTCACAGGCAGTACCGCTGTACATTGGTAGGGGAGCATTGCACGAGTACATGTGACAGTTGCTGTATTGCCACATGTACGACATATCCGTCATATAGGGGTAGCACTGGCACGTGACGGTTGGACATGCCTGTACATACGACCATGTCCCACAGGATATGTGTGTTAAGTGTGTACAACACCTGATGTACCTAGAGCAAGCTGCGAAGTGTATGATTGCCAGCGTACCTGTGTGACATGTTGTGCAATGGGTGCAAAGGTAATTGGTAGCGCATTACATGCTCACATGTCCTGTACAGGTGCATAGCTTGACCGTACGATACAAATAGGGTGTTGGATAATAGCAACCCACAGGCGGTGATGAGTAAGGGTGGCAATGAACCTTTCCGGGTAAGGTGTGCATGTCCATGACACATTAGCACTGGAGATGTTAGCAGTACAGTTGTACAGGGCGGCATGTATATTTGATGACAAATACCTTTGCGTGTTCCACCAGTGGCCTGTTGACAGACAGACACCAACACAATGTGCAGCATTAACATGTGCACAGCACATCACCGCTGGCTACAGTAGAACAGGGTTAATGTGTTGACATGTGCACAGACCATCAGCGCCAGCTACAGTCAGACACAGTATGTGTTGAACACCACCATCATTGTAGCCCATGCCACAGAGAGACATGTTATGCCTCTGTGTATGTACGGCTGGGAATGGACCTGACCTAGCAGTATAGCTGTGTCAGTGTTACGAACAACATACCGAATGGGCTGTGTGTGTGAGGTGTGTGTCAAAAGTGGATGGTCTGATGGATGATACCAGCATTGCCACCGCTATGTGAACATCCCCGTCCCCATAAATGAATACCTAGGCTGTGCCCAACACCATGGTCACTGTGGAAGGGATGGTGCTGTGCGGTGCACCCGCCGACATGGTGGTGACAACAGGCACTGGATGTAGACATATGAGGTACTTATGTCAGGTTGGGGTACCATCCATGTGCAAGGGATATCACCGTGCGGGCATATACAGCACTGTGTTGAACAATAGTACAGCACATAGCACCGGTCAGGGGTAATATTTATGCATGGATGTGCGATACCAGCATGCACAATACACACCCCCACCATGCAGCATGCTGCCTACCTTGCAGAAGGACATTGTCCACACCATGATGATGGACATGCGACATGTCCATATACCCTTATAAATGACACATGGAATGGACAGCCACTGTCCTAACACTGGTATTCAACAGGCTGGACACATCCCTGTGCCATATATGTGATATACCCTGCCATACCATGCAACCCTATCCATCAAGGCTGCACATGTCGTCACAGTCATACATGGTGCGATGGCCACATGGTACATGCACTATCAACTGACTGGATCAGTAATGTGGCACTGATGCACCCTGTGGTGTCACAATTGCTGTGTGACAGCGTGTACAACGTGCGCGCACATGCTATGTTTGCCCATCCCTGCAAATGTCATATGAATAGACATTGTCCCATGTGTATCACATGTGCAATACAGGCGAGCCGTGGCAGGATGTTCAACACCCGTACAGTGCTGAGTAGATGTATATGGCAAAACACATGCATGTGCAGGTGTCCACGTGTATGTGTGCAGTGTCACTGCTGTCGTCCATGATGGCTGCGTCTGATGCTATGTGACATATACACAGCATCCAGGTGAACAGTAGTACTGTGGACACATCGGGCCAAGTGCAGATTGGTAAGAACACAGGTGCAGGCAAGTACACACGTCCACAGCAAGTTACCATCTACATGGAGTATGTACACTGTGCTGAGTTGACACAGAGATATGATATCCACTGCATAACGATGTGACAGCAACACGTCAGCTGTGTCAGTGTCATGATGCTTCTCAGAGATTACTGTGCAGATGTCGTACATGTCATAGCAATGTATGTTCAGTGGTATGCCAGTACATCAGTGTGAATGTGACCTGTCACCATCATTATGTCTTACAGATAATGCCACATTCATGGCTCCCAGCCTTCAGCCACCAGGAGGATGATGTCATCATACCATTGCTCCATGACAACTATGACGTGCTGTTCAGCCATGTACCACAGCATGCGCAGCAGCGGGATGACCTGTGGCAGGATATACGCAGGAGGGTGAATGACGTGGGGGACAACAACCGCACCTACCAGCAGGTACGCAGACACTGCACGGACCTGATACGGCATGCAAAACAGCATGCCACTGCAATCGCCAGAGAACAAGGTGGAACAGGTGGTGGGCCACCAACCCAGCCCCCACTCACACACACAGAGGAGCTACTGGCCAGTCTGGGGACACCCAGGGAACAGCATACAGAAACACTAGCCGCCATCGTGGAGGTGGGTGTCTCCCAACCAATGAGCCTGGAGTTGCCTAGTAAGTCAGTCCTGCATATGTGTATGATATCCACTGTAGTTGCAGGTGTCACTGTACATCATGTAAAGTAACAACACATGCCAGGTATATGGGCACACAAGCTGCATACTACAGTATGCTACATTGTGTATGCAGCCATGTGCATACCATATGCTATCACACAGGTACATGTGTTCACATGCACAGTGCGAACTGTGGCTGTCATACAGTCATGGATAATGTTTATACTGTTGTGTCGCCCCTATACAGGTACCTCTGGCGTGTCGCACAGACATGGGTCCGTCGCAGGTGAGACTGCTGTCAGTATCAGGCATGTTACAGTGTAGAGTTATTTGCCATGTGGCCAGGTATAACATGCACACCCGGGTTCTGCTCCTGTCACGTTATACAGGTTGCACCACCAGACACACACACACATGCCACCCATGTGCAACAGATACACCGTTAGTATACACCGGCATGAAATCACAGTACCTGTCAATGTGATCTGTGCGGTCAGCTATGCATCCAATGGTGGAGGTGTTATACAATGGATGCATATGTAGTATGCATTGGAACAACATTTGTGGTACGCATACAGTACCACACAGTGAGCAGTGATCTGGGCAGCACACAGGTGTCACCATTGTGACATATGCCCCTGCATTGTGTGCACACATTGTGACATGCCACCCATGTCCCAAGCTTGTGGTGTTCTGTCCGCAATATTGTCACACCATCACATGACCTGCACCCAACATAACACACATCCACACTGTTGTCTGCATAGCCCTGTGGATTGTGACACCTCTGACATGTATGGGTGTATGTCACATGGTACACCACAGACGTGTACAAGATGCCCATCACACACAATTGTCCAACAACCGTTCACACATGGCCATGGGTGATAGCCTCAGGCATGTTGCCACACAGTACGTCTGATGTGGATAGACACCGTTGCACATTGTCCACACATAGTGCAATCATAGCCGTAGTGGACCACTTGTACATTTGATGTGTTACACCGGACAACCGGAATGCCTGTCTGCAGCCACCGGTGTCACCGATGTCTACCATATACGATCTGTGGAACAGCATGACTGTGTTGCAGTCATGGCAATGCAATGCGTCCATGTTATGCATTGCACAGCAACATACATGTGTCATGTTGCCATGCAATGGCACAGTGCCTGTACTCCACACTGTATAGCTATGTACACGGCTCACACTAACCACACCTGCACATACACATTTGCTGAACACGCATTCTATCTGTAGGCTGTACACACAACACTGTACTATGAGGCCCATTATGATGCTGTGCATGTGTCAGGACACCATTGTGTCAGACATGTATACATGTTACTGCACATGTCAGCGGAGTACATGTCAAGGTAACATCAGCCATGTGTACTGTTAACCCATTTGTGGCCACATGGTGTATCACGGTGATGCACGCAAATTACCATGAATGTGTGTACTGCATGCCTACTGACATGACACCTGCTTGATGTAGTGTGCACCCCAGGGTGGTATGCATACTAACACTATTAATGTCTGAGCTGCATTCCCTGTGCTGTAGTGCAGGAATGTTGCATGCCATCTGAAATATCACATGCATGGTGTGTCTGTGTGTCTGTGTGTAATGTACCTTACAGTATGTCTTTGCATTCACAGGTGGTGTAGGTGCGTTACCCTCCTGCGGTCCGTCTGATGTTAGTGTCCCCACAGATACTAGCGGTGATGACCATATGCATGAGGTACAGGCAGGGTTGTCAGGGGCGGAATCTGTGCCATTGGTTACCATCCCACCTATGTCCCCCTCTTCCCCACACATGGTTCTGATGCCAACACATACCACATCACTGCCGCCCATAGAGGAAGGACAGTCAGCGTCTGTTGGCATTGAACAGGAATGTGTGGTGGCTACAGAAGGTGTGACTACACAACATGTTGCCAGTGTAATGACTGGTGATGAGCCACACAGGCATGTGGCCGGTGCTGCTCGTAGGAGGACCTCTGGCAGACATGCACCTGCAGCACAGGGCGCAGCAGCTGGTATCACCAGACGCATGTTCCAGACTGTAATGGCGGCACAGGCACGTGCAGAACGGCAGAACCAAGAAGGGCAGAGGCTGCAGAGGGCTGCAATCCGTACCCTGAATGACAACATCCAGTCATTGGCAAATGCTCAACAGCAGATTGCTAATGTACTGGATAGGCGATTAGGTGAAATGGTTGGAATCCTCGACCGAGGCATGGCAATCCGCGAGCGTGAGCTGTCTGTGCTGGAACACCTGGTAGGGGTGAGGCGTAGGACACGTGGGCGTAGGCCAGCAACACCACCTAGTGTAGGTCGTGTGCGTGCCACCTCTCATGCCCACTCACATAGTGCCGGTAGCAGTAGCAGTGCAGCTGGTGCTGCACTGTCCACACCAGGACACAGCAGGCCACGTGGACGTGGCCCTGGCCGGTCCCATCGTGGACACGGTTCCAGCGGACATGTGTCATCGGACAGTAGCCACTCTGTACCTCCACCCGGTAGTGCCCGTGCAACCCCAGGCACAGGTCACGTGGCCGTGGACAGACACAGTGAGCTGTACAACCTGCACTGTACAGTCTGGGGCTGTCAATTATACCCCGTGTAGGCATCACATATGGCTGAACTGTGTACGCACATACCCACACACAGCAGACACAACTGTAGGGCTCCACCACATCCACATGCATTCTGCACAGGCAAGTCCAGTAAACTCACCGGCCCTTACACACACACACATGATGTTATCCATTGGTGCAGCCTATGCCCCTGGCAAACATATCACCCTGTGCATATGATGAAGCCTCTGCCGCAACCCTGTCATCCACACCATCAGTGCAGGGTTATGCAAATATATTCTGATGCACAGGGTGGACAGGATAGTGAGAGGTGTATGTGATACCTGTGTATGCATAGCGTGGAATGTGTATGTTGCAGTGGTTGTGTATGAATACTGACAGATGCGTCTGTGATACCTGTGTATGCATAGCGTGGGATGTGTATGTTGCGGTGGTTGTGTATGAATACTGACAGATGCGTATGTGACGTGGGTTGTGTACTGTCAACATGCAGCAGACATACCATGTAGTGCAGGTGCAGCATGCATTGTGATGTGTTCACGGTATGTGTGACGGTTACATGTGTAGCACCATGTTGGTTCTGATACCCTGAATCTCTCCTATGGTGTACTCGCATGTGCCTACAGGGAGCACCATTATAGGTCCCCCACATGTAGCTGTGGATTACTCACAGGCACATCTGGCAATATCAGCATACTACATGTACCCGCAACCTGCCTGGACACCTACATGACACACATGTCCGCACATATACTGCACCTAACGCATGTGGCCAGTGCCACAGGCTACAGTGGACAGAGATGTCACATACATAGCAGGACACACTACAGGTATGGTGACATGGTGCAGGTGTCATACACAGCGCGATGGCCACTGACTTCAGGTGTCACCTGTCAGCTGTGGGGCGTACTGCGCAGCAGTAGGACCCTGTAACAGTACAGGAACATGGTCTCAATCACGGGGTGTACACCACTATGATGCACACCCCATAGTGTGCAGATGGGGACACCTGCCTGTGTGGTCAGCACACTCACAATACTATGCACCCACACGCCATGTCACAGGGAGCAGACTTGCACAGGTAGACAGTATGGCTCACACCTATGGCATCAACAGGGTTGTGCAATGCAGCACCATTACGGGATAGTCACCATGTGTGGTACGTGTCCGTTCACAACAGTATATTAGCATACACCCTTACACCAAGCAGCAGACATACAAACATGTAGACACACACACATTGTGGTGACCACACATGTGTACACAGAGACAACGTGTTGCATGTACTGCACCGTCCAAATGCCTGCTCCCCATACTGAGGTATGTACAGATCTCTACTATGGTGTACAGGGATGTGTAGCACGTGGGACATATTCCCCCCCAATATGTGGCATACATGGGCACACAGTCATGCACACATGTCAGTGCTGGGAATACTGCACCCACCATATGATACGTGTGCAGGCATGCAGCAGTATGTAGTGCATTATGTGTACCAACACTGTATCCGGCAGATGTGCTGCTATATGCACTTGGGGGGTGGTAGGTGTTACAGTTGCCATGTGACATACAGTCGATAACACCTGACAGCTGGGTATGCATTATGTCAGCACTGTCATGTAACAGCGACATAGCATACTGTATGCACATGGCAGGGTAGGATGGTGTGTGACAACTGTGAGCCACCACCTGCACACATGCATGCAGACAGGTGTTTAAACACATTATGTACACACATACCTCCATACGTGCTGTTTCTATGCCACCGTATAACGGCCCCTATGATGGGTATGCATGTGGTAGGTTGTTGCAGCTATGTTATGGACATCGGCCACTGCTCATGCATGGCTGCTCCATGCACAGTACACGTCACGCGTCTCCTGTTGCCATGTGTGTATGCATTGCTACCTTCTGACATGTGTGTTGACATACATACAACATGGACTGTGGTATGGTATCACAGCTGTCACAGGCGAACAATACAAGGGTATGTGTCCCAGTCAACACTGCTACACCCTGTAGTGGGGGCATCCCACAGACATGGGTCCACCTTCCATTCGTGTGTGTAGCACCACGTACACCAGTGTTATGCATGTGGTACATCACAGGCTTTGTATGTGTCATGTGTGCAGTCCATGCACACATCCAGACAATCACATGTATGACATATCCAGACATTTGTTTATTGTGGTACAGCAGCAGTCATGTGTCACAGCTGTGTCAGGGCCGTGGTATGTGTGGAGCTGACCTGTCCATGTATACTGATATGGGTGGACTACATCACACATGTTGGATCATTGTTAGTACATGTGTACTCTGCACAACTGGTGTACACTGCTATACAGACCTGTGGACATATGTCACATGCTGTTGGACCATGAGGCATACTGCTGCACCGATGACATGGTGCTGGCATGACAGCTAAGGTGTTCACTGCAGTGTGTACATGTTTGACCTGCACCCGTGACACCTGTGATGTCATCTGTGTGTGTATATGAGTAACTGCATGTGTGACCACCCTGTGCATGTGGACAGGTTTACCTTACTGTGACCTGTTGTGTGTACACTCCGTCTGCATGCTGGACGGCGCGTAGCAAATGCTAAGTGTGTGAGCATGCCCAGTAAGCAGTTGTGTAGATGGACACACTGTACATTGCACACTGCGCCCTTCTGTGATTATACCCCGTGTGCATGCATGTTTCCCCTTTGCAACTGCTGTGTGAGCATGCCCAGTTTGCTGTTGTGTAGGTGGACACAGTACATTCCACACTCTGCCCTTCCATGATTACACTTCATGTGTATGCCTTCTGTGTGTACACTCCGTCTACATGCTGGACGGCCCTTCTGTGAGTATACCCCGTGTGCATGCATGTTTCCCCTTTGCATGCTGGACGGCCCTTCTGTGAGTATACCCCGTGTGCATGCATGTTTCCCCTTTGCAACTGCTAAGTGTGTGAGCATGCCCAGTAAGCAGTTGTGTAGATGGACACACTGTACATTGCACACTGTGCCCTTCTGTGATTATACCCAGTGTGCATGCATGTTTCCTCTTTGCAACTGCTAAGTGTGTGAGCATGCCCAGTTTGCTGTTGTGCAGGTGGACACACAGTACATTCCACACTCTGCCCTAACATGATTACACTCCATGTGTATGCCTTCTGTGTGTACACTCCGTCTGCATGCTGGACGGCGTGTAGCAAATGCTAAGTGTGTGAGCATGCCCAGTAAGCAGTTGTGTGGATGGACACACAGTACATTGCACACTGCGCCCTTCTGTGATTATACCCCGTGTGCATGTATGTTTCCCCTTAGCAAACGCCAAGTGTGTGAGCATGCCTGGTTTGCTGTTGTGTGGGTGGACACACAGTACATTCCACACTCTGCCCTTTCATGATTGCACTCCATGTGTATGCATGTTTGCACTTTGCAAAGGCCAAGTGTGTGAGCATGCCCAGTACGCCAGTCATGGACACACATAGGTAGGTGACAGTGACTGCTATTTCCATTGCATGATTAGTGACACTCATAAAATCCGTATTCATGGCTACGCCAGTATTCGCACAATGGTCTGAGTTTGTATGGGGTATTTATAATGTAGTAATGTAATAATCTGTATTTCCTGTACTATGCCTTACTGCAGCTGTGTTATTCTGACAGTTTTCCAGTTATGGGTACCATCTTGGTCGTACACATGTCCATCCATGGGAATCACCTACAGGACACGGATATAGGGCTGTACATATTTCCAACTTAATTTCCGCACTATCCAGTAGATGCTTTGCACCATTATTGAGAATAAAGGCATGTGCTATACCCACATCCCTCCCACGGGGCGGTCCTACGAAATCTCTGCCAAACAACACCTAGGCCCATTTCTGCATACCCAGGTTCCCATGCCTGCAACCCTCTACGGTACACATTACACATGGTTTATGTGTGCAGTACTGCGATGTGGATGCACTTTTATGCACTCCCCACTCTAGGGATATCTGTGCATACGTCCTGCATTTCATGGACACATGTCATCACCCTTGCACCTGCTTTTAGTGCATATACAGCTGATTCGTATATGCGGCTGTCACTTCCTTTGTGTCAATCGTTGCAGGTACTGCGAATGGATAACTTTTTGGAGTCCTACAATGGACACCAATATGCATGTTTAAAGTGTAGAACCTGCTGGACTGTCACTTTCTGGCCAATGATTTTGACTGCTGCTGTATATTCCCCATTCGTGGATGTCTGTTTGACTACCCATATTAGCTATTACTTGGCATATTTATATCCATGTGTCATATATACGGGACATAGGTCTGTTGTGTGTACATATATACATGTAAACTCCTCGTTTCATACCTTGCTTTGTTAATGTCTGTGGATTACCTGTGTACACACATCTATACCCATACCACCCCACTGTACAGCTACTGGCAGAGTGTACGGATGGTTGACCCTTTATCTTAGGTGTGTTTTACATTGACCGGTGTCTATCTGGCAATTTGCTGACATTTCATTTGAGACTTACGGTGGCACCTTCTGACAAGTAGTTCAGGTTACGGATGCATACCCTTCGTCAATCCCTGCTACTATCACACCCGTTATTCTATCCACTTTCTATGTTTGTTTTAGCACGTC
Organism: Protopterus annectens; assembly: GCF_019279795.1. Lineage (NCBI taxonomy): Eukaryota > Metazoa > Chordata > Ceratodontiformes > Protopteridae > Protopterus > Protopterus annectens. Next base: position 333,866,518 of record NC_056742.1, read on the forward strand.
TTGTGTTTCTCACTATTTGTACCAGTACTTTGCATGGCATTGTTTGGTTCCATGCTTTCAGAGGCTGACAATTTTGAGACATGTATGACTAACATGGGGGAAACAGCATTAATTTACTCTGCTGCGAGCGGGGGCAAACAGCATTAATTTACTCTGCTGTGAGCGGATCACACACGCACAGGTGCACTTGCATGTCCTTATTGTGGGTTACACGCAGGCGCACATGCATATCCATATTCTGGGTTACATATGTTTACTGTGTCTTTGTGCTTACATGGCCTGTATTATCTGTGACAGTAGCAGTGACATATCTCTGATCCGGTTAACTGACGTATGCGAAACACACTTTCACCTTTACATATGTAACTGTCTTTGCGGCACAGACGCATTAGTTACACTTACACATTTATATGTTCTATACTCGTAATTCAAACGGGACTGCATTCACGTTGGCCGGTTGCTGTGACCACTACACATTTGGTGTTCTGTCTCATTTATATGCATACCCATGGTACAAAACTACATTAACATACCCCCCCCGCACTCACTTACGTCACAGGCATCCTTTCTCCTGCTGGGAAAAGTGTGGTACTACATGTTACACATTCCCTATTCCCTAATGCTCTTGACCCAGGATGCATATGGCGTAACCACAGGGATATTCAGAACACAAAGGCTTATAGTCCCGATGCATACAGGTCTTTAATTGTCAGGGTGTTCCTGTGGTGCTCTGGGATTGGTCTTGTCCGCCTCGTGTACAGCACTGCCCTGACCGTGTACGAATGTCAGGCGAGGCACATGGGCGCGGTTTGTCCATGTTTATTATACCATGACCCCCCATTATTCCATACCATGCACGCTGATTGGCCAGCGTGCCCGTTGTAAATCGAGTTATAGTAATGGAAGACGGTCCGGTCGCCTGGACCTTTTTCCATTACTATAACTCGGTATTTAAAACCTGTCTCGCTATGTTAGGTGGGTTTAACATAGTGAGACAGCTTTAAATAAGCAACGGAGGTGCCCGTTGCTTACTTTAAAGCTGTCTCGCTATGCTAAATCAAGCTCTCCGTTTCTTTTTTGTGGTGTTTTGCTATGTTAACTGGGTTTAATATAGCGAGACAGCTTTAAAATTAGCAACGGACATCTCCGTTGCTTATTTTAGAGCTGTCTCGCTATGTTCAACCCATGTAACATAGCGCAACACTACAACTAAGCGATGGAGATCTTGCTTTCTCCCGTTGCTGTTGCCCACAGCTGTGGTGTACTGCTGTGGATGCCAGACATCTGCGGAAGGGCAGCAGACAGGCATTATACTATACCATTATGTAAGGGAATTAATAGTTTATGTTCTTACATGCTGTCATGGTATGATAGCAATAACCCACTTCTGGGTGTAGGTGATGCTGTATTTACCCATGGTTGGCTTTGTTTGGTCCCGAGGGCGACACCGTGGGTATATCCAGCATTACCCACACCCAGGCGTGGGTTATTGCTATGATATTCAATCTGTCTTTACAGACACGGGTGTTTGGACAACCGACAATAGCTTATGCTGTTGGCATACAATGATGTGGGTGGTGCTGGTTATCATACATATTCCATGTTGTGCGTTGTTCCCATTCACAATTGTCTATTCCCTGTAGTCATTCATACGTGGATAGTTATGTAGCACATGACTGAACTATGTATTACCTGCTGGTATGCTGTGTTACAGTGAACATATGTGATGGTTGGTTACAGTGTATATGTGTACGTGTACCTCTGTGATACTGGGGACTACCACACATCCGTCGCAGCATTTCCTGCATATGTACATACTATTATTCGGTGGCCTGTAGAAGCTTGTGAGAGCACTGTTTACATGTGTCCCTATTTGTGCACACATCGTGTTAGTCTTTGTCCAGCTTTTGTTGCTGTCATGGGTTGGATGGTGGTGTTGGTGTGTCATTGGGTTGTATTTATACTGCCGATACTTCAGTGGGGGGTAGGGTTAGCACTTGTTCTTCTTTGTGGGGGAGGCCCCATTATGGACATTTGTGTCCTGCGTCAACACTTGACACGTGCCATATGTCCTGTGATATTCACACAGTAGTGTATTTCTTACCTTCATTACTACTTGCATGTTACAGGCATTTTGTATCTGGTACACATGACTATTAGATAGCTTAAGCTATTCACATGCTATGCAATAACCTTTCATTCTGGCATATACGTGTTATTCTATCCTTTGCATTGGCTGTGGGTGTTTTACCATGCAAATCCACACATATCTACGAGTGTTGTCCCACCTTGAAAATCTGTACATGTGGCAACCCTGCTGGGGTGGCCTGCTTGGTGGACAGCTGTTCCACCCTGTGTATTATGTTTGGCATGTCTGCATAGCTACTCATCAGTACCGTGGCTACACATACTGCTTTGTCCGGATGTGTACGGTTATGGACACCGTGGCGTGTTAACACCTATGGGGTTTCGACAGGTCAGTAACCACACGCGGGATGTACACATTCTGCCGACACATTCACATGCAGCCATTTGGATTTCAATATCTGGGATGGGATGTTAGCATATGTGGGGTACATATTTGCAAGCCTGTCACTGCCTAGGACAATACTTCCTACTACATATGGGGTATACCCGCTCTGTGTAGGTGTGCAGCTGCGCATGGCTGCTAGCTGGATTGGGTGGACATTCGGACATGGGTGCGGGTTACGTGCTATGACGGGGTTGTTGTGTATTACATTTGCATGCATGGGTTCTGCTTCTGGATATTCTGATTCGGCATATGCCATCCTATGTGTATGTGACAGTTATGTTGCTGTGTATAGCACATTTTACTATACGTATGTTTGTGTGCATTTGGGATATCTAGTTTCTTTATGGTTGTTATATGGCCACGACTGCCTGGCTGTGTACTATCACTACCACTGTGGGACTGCTGGTGACCATGCCCATGGGGCTGGTCGTGTGTATTTGCGGCGCGCTGACATGATGCAGTACACCTCCACTGGGTATGACTGCTGACAGTGCAATACGTAACGGACACAGTATTCTGAGTATCATGTGTTCCATGAACGGGAACATTTTGTATGTCGTGCATTTATGTTTTGGTTCTTCATTTTGTGTGGATGGGTACTATGCAGCATACTTTGCATACGTTTCATTATCCACGGACACTGGTAGGTGCGGTTACTATTGCAAGCG